>NC_045455.1:93325859-93399510 GCF_002776525.5 Piliocolobus tephrosceles
ATTTTTGCTGATTGACTTGCATTCTCTTACCTGGCTTCCTTCTTAACCTAGTGGCTCAAAAACTTGGCTGAGTGTTGGAATCGTGTGAGAGCCAGACCTCACCCTCAAAGATCCTGAGTACATTAGTCCGGGGGACCCACCTCCATGAATTTTTGTAAAGTTCCGCAGGTGTCAGTCCAGTTTGAGAACGCCATCAGGAGTCTGCAAACCAGCTGCAACTGGCCCCCGGCACACGCTGCCAGCCTCATCACCACGTTGTGAGTACCTGAGCCAACTGTGAGGGTGCCCAGGGCCAAGACCCTAACTTCAGGGGACAACGAAAATCACAGAGATTACAGACCTTCATGCTAAACAGAGAGTGGCCTTTCTGAACTGAAGCCTCCCTCCCTGGACACAATCCCAGAGAGGCCCTTTGGGGACACTGCTCTTTACTCTCCACCAAAAGAAATCCAAGCCCAGTCAAATAAGAAGGCTTTCAGTCAGAGAAAATAGGATTTTTCCACTACTAAAGGAGGGTCCCGCTCCCTCAGGAGAACTGTTCTGCTTTAGCTAGCCAAAAGCAAAGAAAGAAATAATAAATACTGAAGTATGTATTTATTAAATTATATCTATTACTAAATATTTATTTATTAGATATTTAATAAATGCTTAAGATATTTATTTATATATTTATTCTTGGCTACGAAAATAGAAGTTTTCATAAGGCTGAGGGACCCTCCTTATCTAGGAATATATACATATTTGTGTGTATATATACACAGACACACACACAAAATATATAGGGTATTGCAAAAGTAATGCAAGCTTGTTTTAAAACACTCAACTCAGAAGTGTGGGAAGTAAAATTAACCCCTCCCATCCTCTCAAAGGCACTCACTAGTACTTGGTGCAGATGCTCCCAGAACTTTTTTGAAGTACTGACATATATGCATAGGGTTGTTCCTTTAACTAGGAACAAAGCATACATATTGATATTCAGCATGATTTTAAAAAATTAATACTATGCCCTGGATCTCCTCCTCAGTCAGAACCTGCAGGCTTGTCTCATTCTTCGTTAATGGCCACTTCATTCTCCATAGTATCCATGTACCATGATTTAAGAATGTCTCCTACTGGTGGATTTCTGGATTGTCCACAGTTTTTCAGTCTTCCAGGCCATGCCATGATGAACATCCTTAAAAACGGAGCACAGTTCCCTCCTGAAGTGAACACCCCTCTATGCACAGCTGCAGGGAGTCGGGCTTGGAGAAGACAAAAGATATGCCCTGGAGTTGAGCTGAAAGGCCTGCCCCAAATGACGGCTCTTTTAGCATAGTTCTTGGTCTTACAGTTCTCCTTGAGGAGGCTTTCCTTGGCACTTTGTAGAATTCAGCTCAGACCAATAAACCTGGACTGAGTGCCTACTAAGTGCTCAGCCCTGTGCTAGATGCTAGGGATCCAACACTATGTGAGACGTGGTCTCTGCCCTCAAGAAGCTCTGCCATAAAGCCAGGTGTCAAGTCCCAATCTAGTAATAGAAACAACTGCAAAGGGAGAGCCAAGATGGGCAAAATGGTCTCACCAGCCCCTGATCTGAACCTCTGCTCAAACGTTTACTAATTATGCTCCCAGAATAACCCAGCTGCTATCTCAATACCTGTCTAACTTTCAAGAGATGACATCACTCTAAGAACATCTCGAACATTCCTCCTGTGGGAGATATGTTGACTGTACATCTTGCAAAAACCAATAAATTATATATCACACCCACATATACACATTATGTGTGTGCATACAACACACTAGAAGTGATAAATCAGCATTGTGCATGGATGTTACAGTACTCATTACTGCAGACGGAAAAAACTTTTCCCTCTGTATAATCCCATTCATCTACCTATAAGTTAGACACAAAATTTATTTGTTCTCTAGATGCACAGAACTATGTATGGTTTACTATTTTGTATGTATCTCTCCGAAACAATGATTCAGTATTAATTTATGGTCAATAAGTTTACAGCTGTTTTAAGTTTTTAATTTAGAATAAATAAAGCTTAAAGATTCTTCATGGGCTGGGCACAGTGACTCACACCTGTAATCCTAGCAGTTTGGGAGGCCAAGGCGGGTAGATTACCTGAGGTTGGGAGTTCAAGACCAGCCTGGCCAACATGGTGAAACTCCATCTCTACTAAAAATACAATAAATTAGCCGAGTGCAGTGGCACACACCTGTAATCCCAGCTCCTCGGGAGGCTGAAGCAGGAGAGTCACTTGAACCCAGGAGGCAGAGGTGGTGGTGAGCAGAGGTTGCACCAGTGCACTCCAGCCTGGGCTAGAATGAAGCAAGACAGGTGCAGCTTGCAGTGAGCTGAGATCCGGCCACTGCACTCCAGTCCGGGCGACAGAGCGAGACTCCGTCTCAAAAAAAAAAAAAAAATTCTTCATGCCTGTGAGGAAGGTGCCCAGCTATTTGATCAAACGTTATGTGTAGTATGTCTGTGGGGATGTTTCTGGATGAGCTTAGCATTTGAATGAGTGAACTGAGTAAAGCAGATGGCCCTCCCTCATGTGGCCCCATCCAATCCATTGAAGGCCTGAGTAGAATACAAAGGCTGAGGAAGACAGAATTCTCTCTGCCTGCCTGCCTGCCTACAAGTTGAGACACTGGTCTTCCCCTCAGGACTCAGACATGGACGCCATCACTTTTCCTGGCTCTCAGGCCTTCAGACTCAGACTGGAGCTACACCTCAGTCTCTCCTGGGTCTCCAGCTTTTTTTGCCAACTGCAGGTCTTGGGGCTTATGGGCCTCCATGATCAAATGAGCCAGCTCACTGGAGCAAATGTCTTTATATGTATATGTTTCTGTTTCTCTGGAGAACCCAGACCTCTGCCAGTTTCAGGAAGACTACATATAATTTAGCTCTTGTTTTTCCTTGCACCGACATTGCATGCTAGTTCTCATTGCTGCTCTTCCACATCTTCGAGTTTAGATTTCTTTCCTAGCATTTGGCCTGGTTCATTCTGTACTATCCTCCAATGGAGATGGTCGCCAAGATAACAATTCTTCAGATGTGTGAATACCGTCAATAAGTCTCATTCCAACTGTGTCTTTCCAGGCTGAGTAACACTGATCTCCTTATTTCATTTTCATTTTCCTCACCTTCCATCCTTACACTATGTTAGATTTCCTCCAAACTCTCTGTTCAGTAGAATTAGCTTCCCAATGCCCACCCAAGTGTAACTCTGTCCTGTTAGCTGATGTATCCAAGTCTTAAGAAAGAGGGCTGGTCCGTATACAGCACTCAGTGACAATTTGTTGTCTGGCTAAATGAATCTCCCTGTCTCTCCCTTCTACGGCCTGGGTCTGATTATATCTGACAAGCGTACCAGTTAAGGTTATGTGCCAAAAAATTAAGTTCTCCCCTCCTGATCATGATTGAACTGGTTATCAGGATGTTTGATTAGACCTTACAGCCATCTGCTTGAAATAAGGGGAGAAGTTTTTAAGTTTTTTGGTTTTTTTTGAGACGGAGTCTCGCTCTGTCACCCAGGCTGGAGTGCAGTGGCCGGATCTCAGCTCACTGCAAGCTCCACCTCCCAGGTTCACGCCATTCTCCTGCCTCAGCCTCCCGAGTAGCTGGGACTACAGGCGCTGCCACCACACCCGGCTAATGTTTTGTATTTTTAGTAGAGACGGGGTTTCATCGTGTTAGCCAGGATGGTCTCGATCTCCTCACCTCTGATCCGCCCGCCTGGGCCTCCCAAAGTGCTGGGATTACAGCACCCGGCCTTACATTCTGTAAAATTATTTTTGTGACCTATAATGCCAAATAGTATGTCTACCTTCCAAACAGACATACTATTGGAAAGTATCTACTTTCCAAACTTCTATCACTCACTCAAGGCATTTTATATTCTTCAGCCTTGATGTTACAGCATTAACTTTGCCTTCACTCATGTTTCATTTCTGGTTTCTAAAAAGCAATGCAGTGTTTTTGTGCCAAGTTCCAGCTGTGCAATTATTGATAAGTATGCATACTGTTTGGCATTACAGGTCAATGAATATTGAGACTTGGAGTAGAAACCAGTTGTGGGACAAAAGGCTAACGCTAACATTTTTCTTTTCCTTTGTGGGTGATTATTTTCTGTTCAACTTTTGTTATAGAGTACTGAGATTTCTATAAGAATCTCCTTGGCTTGGAAAAGCTGGGGTAGATTGACTCTCAGATAAACTGAAAACTACCTTCTTCACTTCTTTATGCTAAGGAGTTTTGCTGTTTTTCCTTAGACGATGCAAAAAGGAGAGAAAAACTTAAAAAGAGGAACCTGAGAAACTATGAAGGCTCCATTAGACCTTGGCAGAGGCCCAAGGAGACCACCAAGCTTGCCCCTAAATGCACAGTGTCTAATAAAAATGCAATGATTATTATTATTATACATTTATTGAGCAGCAAAAATGCACTAAATTAAAAAATACATGCACTGTGTTTTTTATATCTCCTGATGGGTATGTAGAGACTGCAGCTGTTTGTTTTCTTCAGTAATTGGCACGTCGTCCTCACAGTCCTGTGGCTGCCAGGGGTCACCATTCTGCTCATGTGCCTGAGGTTTTCTGTGGACCAAAAGCTGCACCTAACACCATCACCTCACCTCGGTACCCGTAAATTACGGATCAGTTCCATTCTATGGATTGAGTCAGTGTGGGACAAGAAGGTTTATCAAACCCATTGGATCTGTCTCTATTTCTCCAAAGGAAAGGATTCAGTTGAGCTTTCAAAGTTGAGGAATTTGCTTCTTAACCCAAAGATCATGTGCACACGTGACTTCCTGGGCTACCGCTACTTCTGATTTAGAATCAGCGCAGGTAACCACTGCTGTCCTAAGCAAATCCCCATTCTATTTGGAGAACAACAACAAAAAATTGGCTCCTTGGGGAATTTAAAAACTCCCTCAATAACCATTACTTTACAAGCACATTATGAACTCTTAGGCAAAGTGTTTAAAAACACACATCAAATGTTTAACCAATAGGAAACCATACTTGTATTTCAAACCAGAAATAGCTGCTTTGTGAATTGTTTGCCATCTCTAAACTCTGCAATGAAAAGAGTAAACTTCAGTCCATAGAAAGCTCTTCTTTTAAACACCATGAGGTCTGCTGTTTCTCTTTGCACCTCCTCCTCTTTAAAGCCACAAGTCACTGAAATGACTCAAACCAAAGTTGAGAATGACTATTGCAGGACCCAGCTTGCCTGGACATCATTACCGCAGCACACCTAAGGCCAGTCGCTTGGAAGCTCCCCTCCCTTTTTGCACCTACAATTATTTTCATGCACAAATAACAGAAGTGAAGTTGGTCATTTGGGAGCTGAGTTCAGCACTGGCTCCTCATTCTGACTGAATAAGGGATGATCTGGAGAAATCATATTCCATGAGCAGTTTTTGTGTCTGCATGCTACAGTTGAGACAAATGCTTAACCCTAAAAATGCCAATCACTACTCTTTTAAAACTTAGTACACTAGACCTATTTGTGATTTTATCCCATCCTTCATGCTCTCTTTTCTAAGATGATAAAGCAACAGCTGTCATATGTACACAAATCCAAAAAATCTAAACCACATCCAAACTTTCTCATTTTTCTTTTTCTGAACAAAAGTAACCAGACCTGAGTCAGTCAATGATGCCCAAGGAAAGAAAATTATTACGGGGGGAAAGATCTAGCTTATCTTTGAGCCCACCTAGTTGTTGTCTTAAGTTTTGTTTTCTTATATTAAAAATATTTTGCAACTTGGCCAGGAGCGGTGGCTCATGCCTGTAATCCCAGCACTTTGGGAAGCCAAGGCAGGCACATTACTTGAGGTCAGGAGTTGGAGACCAGCCTGGCCAACATGGTAAAACTCCGTCTCCACTAAAAAAAAAATGCAAAAACTAGCCAAACATAGTGGTACACACCTGTAGTTTCAGTTACTCGGGAGGCTGAGGCAAGAGAATCCCTTGAACCTGGCAGGTGGAAGTTCCAGGGAGCCGAGATTGCGCCACTGTACTCCAGCCTGGGTGACAGAGAGAGACCTTGCCTCAAAAAAAAAAAAAAAAAAAAAAAAAAAAAATATATATATATATATATATATATATATATATATATATACACACACACACACACACACACCACACATATTTTGCAGCTCATTCAATACGGATATCTTTCTACACAGAAGATATAATCTCTATATGTGTCCATAGTTTGTCAAATTTAGCAATGTATTAAATTTAGTAAAAATAAGTTAATCACATCATTTAGAGGAAGGATTCCCAGAACTAAAAATTCAGTGGTTCTTCTCAGGGCTAAGACCCGGGTGAGGCGAGCAAGGTGCCTCTGCTGCAAAATTTGAGAGGCCCTCCCTCCCTCTGGGGAGCTGGACCGGCCCCGGCATGACCCCGAGAGAGAGCACATGAGGTGCTTACATTTTGCATGTGGGGTGCCCCACTCTGGTCCACAAGTTCATTTCCTTCTGGGGTCCAGTCAATGCTGCCATGATCGGGCAAGTCTGGTATTCTAACAGATGAGGCAAAGCCAACCGTATCCTCATGAGCCACCGGGAGTCGTCCTGTGGCCTGAAGATACAAGGCTCTCCTGGGCAAGGACAGGCAGCACCCGTTTTTGTCACACTTGTGTTATTAAAACCTGTGATAGTAGCCTGGTTCAATTATCCTAAATAGCATTGAACAGCTCTTACCGCTAGAGTGAATCCAGCCTTTCTTATGGACTCGCATCAGGAGAACCCCCTTCTGTCTTTTGCCCCTCGGTTTTCCCTTCTGAAGTGCCGCAGTTTGTCAACGTGAAATCAGAGGCCGGGGTCAGGCAGGTGGTTCTGCCTGCGACTTACTGCTCCATACTTGTTGAATGGAATGCCTGAAATCAGCAAGGAGCTAGCTTTGCAGAAGATGGGTTTTGAGAGAAAGCGTGGTTCTTTTTTCACTCGCTATTCCAACTTTGTTTTTGCAAATGGGAACAGGTTCGTGTGGCATGAAACGTGTTTGTCTTTCTCAGGAGCTCCTCAACCTCCAGGAGACGTGAAAACCACTTCCAGCCAACAACGCAGAAGTGCCAGTCACTGAAGGAACATTGTTGCAGGCCTGTTGTTGCTCAATGAGATTAGTCTCTAACTGATGCACACGGGTCTCATTGAAAAGGTTATTCTGTAATTGTTGCCATTAGCGAGGCTACCATTAGGCAGTTGCCTAAAACTTCCTGGAGGGACTCACTGGAGGCTCCAGCAGCCCGGTTCACTCATGTAGAACAGCAGGAGCTGCGCTAATTTCCACTCTCCCATCCATTAGGGGAGAGAAGCAGCTCATTAGAGGTCCTCCCCTCTCAACTCCAATTACCCTGGGATAATGACAAAACATGGAGCACAGTAGAAACTCTGAGAGCTCCACAGCCATTCCTCTCATTCATGATCTCTGTTGATTACATCCACAGAAATAAACTCCAGACCCCAAAATCTTCGCACAGCCAAGCTTGTGGACATAATCAGCCATGTGAACCCCTGGTCACATTCATTTAAAGGCTGAGCATTTTAATCTACATAGCAGACTTTTAGGGGAAATGCTTCACATAATAGCATAGCACAGAAAGTTTTGTTTTATTTTGTTTTTCCAAGTCTTCTTCCTCTCACAAAGAAAGAAACTCTCACAGCAAGATGAAGCAAAATCATTAGTCTCAAAAGTTTTAATATTGTATTTCTAACCTTTGTGGAAAACTGTAGAGAATGTAAATGCTAACCTGGATATCCCTTCTCCCAAAGTCCTATTAGCTCAACAGCAAAAAGACTGTGGGGGGTGTGTGGACAGGGGAAAGGCTGGGAGACAGAAAGAATTATTTCCCAGAAAAGCATAAAATTGCAAGAATCTCAAAAAATTGCATCTCCCTTTGCCAATGAATCAGACCACCAGACATAACAGAGCCCTGGGCCGCAGGGCCTGACTTTCACACACTTTTGTTCAATGTCGTTAAAATTTCACTTCTGCTTTTATGCTCTTATCTGCTTAGTTCATTATTTATGTTGCAATTCACACAAAGTTCAAAAGCTACCACTTTTTGATTTTCAGATGTCTTCGTCCTCACCGGTGTCCACCTCGTCCCCAGGACTAGCTCTGGGACAGTCAGCCCCTTTCTTATTTCTGGATGGGATCTGAGAAACTGTCATGATACTTGTCTGAAGTTGTTAGTGGTAATGTCTCCACAGTGCTGCAATAAGCAAATGTATCATTCAATTGTCTCACTATTTTAAGTGAAGCAACCAGTTGCTTTCTGTGTTATGTAAATATTCTTTCAAATATGCAGAAGCATATTTTGGAGGGGGCTATTTTACTGACAGATCTTTTTCATCGGCACTAATGAACAAGATATTTTTACAGATAATCTAAATAGCATAGCGCTCATGTATTATAAGGATACTGGTAAAAGAAGCAGTGCTAACCACATATCCCAAAGTCCTGATGGGAAAAAAAACTATAACTGTTTGGAATGTAATAAAGCCGTCAAATTTTTACACGAACTCAGCTCTGCAAACAGCAAAACTTAAGTCACTCTTGTGTTTATTCTCTGCCAGTATTAAAACATCAATTTTTGCTTCCAGATAGAAAATAAAAACAAAGAAGAGAGGCGCCCTCTTGTGGAGAGAACCAACACTACCACCTCAAAATTGCTAACTTTCTCCAATTCAGACCATGCCCCCAAATCATATGTTCATTTTTAAAGGCACTCACCTTCCTAATTATTGCTTCAGTAAATAGCTGTGCTACTAAGCAAAGGATGCGTAGTTTCATTTGCTCTGCAATCAGAGGCCTTGCCTCCCAAATTCTAGTTCTTGGGTTAACGTGGCTGACCCACCTGTGAGTTACCATAACCCCATGACCTCACCAAGGGCCTGTATACATTGTACCTCCTTTACTGGAACTTCCCTCAACACCTGGGGCCAGCCTGGCCAGGGCAGTGACTCCTGAGGGTCTCACTTCAGGTTCTGCCCCTCTGGGGACATACTGACGCCTTCTTACTACATGTCTGATGAACTGGTCTTTCTCTGTGTTGTATATTAATTTTATCTTCATTATAAACCTGCTATCAACAAATCTTGCAGTCATTGTCCTAAGAGCAATAATTGTGCTGTTCTTATGTTTCGAGAACAAGCTAGAGCGAGCAGTGTTTCATAGCATTTATTATGATTGACCAAAATTGCTGAGCTATTTCTGTCTCTCCTTAGATGACGATCACTGGAAAGGCAGAGACCTTTCCCTCCTTTGACTTCCCACCGTCAGGGCCTTGCATGGTTTCTGGTATACAGTGGGTGCTTAATAAGTAGGTGTTGTGCAAATAAATCCCATTTCCCTATCCAAATTTGATTTGCTGAAAGCAGCAGCCAAGACAGCCACATAGGTAGTAACGCGCACAAGGGAGCAGCAGTGCAAAGAGGAACTGCGGCTGAGGTGCCCAGAAGCTCCGCTTTGCAAACCAGGGACTGCAGGGGAGAGAGGACGGAAAGGCCAGGGTGGCTGAACTTCTGAAGCCGAAGTATGACACATCCACCTCACTCTGCCGCACCCACGCTTCAGTGGGATCAGGCTCCCCTGGAGGGCTTGTTAAATGCAGGGTGCTGGGCTCCACCCCAGAGGCTGTGAGTCAGTGGCTCTGGCGTGAAGCCCAGAATGTGCATCTCTACCAAGTTTCCAGGTGATGCTCTTGGTCTGCAGAGCACACTTTGAAAACCACTGATGTAAAGCAGTGCTTGATTCACACCCCAACTGCAAATAAGGAACACCTGGAGACTTCTGAAAATGTGGGTCGGCCACACCATGTCCAAGACAACTGAAATCCCTGTTGGGGAGACTCAGGCGGCAGTCATCATCAACTCCACCCCACCCCACCTGGCAGAAGACTATAGACGGAAACTCTTGGCCAAAGTCCAGGGCTCTGTGTATATGTTATT
The DNA here is from genome assembly GCF_002776525.5 of Piliocolobus tephrosceles. Lineage (NCBI taxonomy): Eukaryota > Metazoa > Chordata > Mammalia > Primates > Cercopithecidae > Piliocolobus > Piliocolobus tephrosceles. The sequence goes on from NC_045455.1 coordinate 93,335,825, forward strand.
AGTTTCGGGGACAGAGACATACAATAACATGTCACTTGACTGCGAAGATTTCCCCTACGTGTCTCATTTGCACCTCAAACAATCCTGGGAGGAAAGGAAAGCAAAAAATTTAGCTCAATTTTAGAGAAAAAGAATGAATAAATGGCAGCCCTTGGACTTAAGTCAGATGATTTCTTTTAAAATACCACCTTTAGAGTTAAGTAAACTTGGAATCGAGGTCAGGGTCCAGCTAGGGAACCAGAAGCCTCTTGGAGAATTTAATAAACAGCTTGGCTACAGAGGGGATGGAAGAGCTGAGCAAAGCAATGCAGGGATTAGCAACACCAGGAAACTGCCACCAGCCTGAAGAAAGCACAGGAGGGGTGAGCGGCCTCCACAGTCACCTGGTGCAGCAGGACCCCGATGGGCCTAGCAAAGCCATGGCAGAGAGAGAATGAAAGGGAGAGATTCACTGGCTTCTCCCTTCTGGCCAAGCTCCAACCAGTGTCTCCTTTTAACCCAGCCAATGCAGAAGCCGCCTGACCCGGCGCTTGGGAAATGCGGCCGGGCAGACTCAGCAGAACTGTGAGGGTCCTAGCACAATCAGGCCCAAAGCTGGCCACATGGACTTGAATCTCAGGTCTGCCCGGGTAAATTGGGTAGCCTCTGACAAGTTACCTGACCTCTCAGAAATGGAATTCTTCACTCCATAAAATGGAGATTGTATCTAGATTGAATAATTGACCCTAGCGTGTCACTGGCACTGAGCAGGTGCCTTGTAAACATTAGTTTCCCTCTCTTCTCCCTGCTCCTCTGCTATCAAAGCTGTTGGTCTTCTCTCTATCCCACAATTAAGAAACCACTGGAAATGATGGGTCCCCACTTCAGCGATCTCCATGCTACTTCCACAGTGAGAGTTGAGCCTTTCCCAAGGGGCATGGCTGATCCTGCTGAGTAACCGTGGATGTCATTAAACCCCAGAGCTGCTGTTGCTGTCACAGGAGAGCTAGAACAGGACTACAGAACGGTAGCTACCATAAACTACACTAGACAGCATCTGCTAGGGTGCTTATAATAGGGCAATGGTCAATTGAAGAACCTTCTTACAACACAGCCCAGAGAAGCGATGCCTCTGGTGAATAAATTGACACAAAAGTGTGAGGTACAGACTGGCCCCAAAAATATTGTTACCAGGCCATCAGGTTGGTGACCACAAGCTATGGAGCCAATTTCCCAAAGTCTTCCAACAGAATACCCAGGAGGTAAAACGTTTCCTGAAGACATTTTCAGGCACATATAGGGCATTTATTTTTGTATCACTATTTATCATCAATAAAAGCAGTATTCGGCCGGGCGCGGTGGCTCACGCCTGTAATCCTAGCACTTTGGGAGTCTGAGGCGGGCAGATCACGAGGTCAGGAGATCGAGACCATCCTGGCTAACACGGTGAAACCCCGTCTCTACTTAAAAAAATACAAAAAAAACTAGCCGGGCGTGGTGGCGGCGCCTGTAGTCCCAGCTACTCAGGAGGCTGAGGCAGGAGAATAGCGTGAACCCGGGAGGCGGAGCTTGCAGTGAGCCGAGATCGTGCCACTGCACTCCAGCCTGGGCGACAGAGCAAGACTCCGTATTGAAAAAATAAATAAAATAAAATGAAATAAAATAAAAGAAAAAGCAGTAGACTCACCTTCTTGTCACTTTCCCATTTAAAGTAACTGGATGCACATTTGACAAGAATTAATTAGTAAAGATAGGTAAGAAAAAAGAAACTGTTGGAGGGAGGAAATGTAGCTTCATGATTTTTTGGTAAGAAGTAAACAAGACTTTCATCATTAACATCTAACGTGCTAGGCTTTGTTTTTATTAGTCTATCTTAGAGAATGCTGACTTATTGAAGCCTGACAACAATTGGAGTTTTTTTTAAAAAAGTAAAATCTTCACTTAGAAGAAAGTGTGTAACTAGGCGTCAGTAGATCTAGGTTTTATTGCTGGATCCACCGCAAAAAATTCGAGTCTCTGGGTTCGTTTTATTTCCTTTTTAAAATCAAAGTTAATAAATAATCTCAAAGATTTCTCCCAGATCTACAATTATATAATTCCTTTAAAATTGGAGAAGAAATTTCAAATTTCAAATGTTACCTATTATCCTACTGAAAATTCATTAGTTGGGGTGGGAGATTAGTTTTAAAAAGAGCGATATATCAATAGTGTAGTTCACTGACTTTCTCCCTGAGAAGTAGCACAACACTGAGTTGAAAAGGAAGACAGAGCATGGCGCGGTGGCTCCTGCCTGTAATCCCAGCACTTTGGGAGGCTGAGGCAGGTAGATCACCTGAGGTCGGGAGTTCGAGACCAGCCTGGCCAACATAGTGAAACCCCGTCTCTACTAAAAATACAAAAATTAGTCAGGTGAGGTGACACACTGCTGTAATCCCAGCTACGCGGGAAGCTGAGGCAGGAGAATCACTTGAACCCAGGAGGCAGAGGTTGCAGTGAGCCAAGATTGTGCCACTACACTCCAGCCTGGGTGACAAAGCAGCAAGACTCCGTCTCAAAAAATAAATAAATAAATAAAGAGGCCAGGTGAGGTCGCCCACACCTGTAATCCCAGAACTTTGGGAGGCTGAGCCAGGCAGATCACCTGAGGTCGGGAGTTTGAGACCAGCCTGGCCAACATAGTGAAACCCCGTCTCTACTAAAAATACAAAAATTAGTCAGGTGAGGTGACACACTCCTGTAATCCCAGCTATGCGGGAAGCTGAGGCAGGAGAATCACTTGAACCCAGGAGGTGGAGGTTGCAGTGAGCCAAGATTGCACCACTACACTCCAGCCTGGGTGACAAAGCAAGATTCTGTCTCAAAAAAAAGAGGCCAGGTGAGGTGGCTCACACCTGTAATCCCAGAACTTTGGGAGGCTGAGCCAGGCAGATCACCTGAGGTCAGGAGTTTGAGACCAGCCTGGCCAACATAGTGAAACCCTGTCTCTACTAAATACAAAAATTAGCCAGGCAAGGTGGCACATGCCTATAATCCCAGCTACTTGGGAGGCTGAGGCAGGAGAATTGCCTGAACACGGGAGGTGGAGGTTGCAGTGAGCCGAGACCGTGCCAGTGCACTCCAGCCTGGGCAACAGAACTCACCTAACTTCTCCAAGCCACCGTCCTCAGCAGTCAAACACGGGGACTTCCTCCTAGGGCTTTCGGATCGGTCAGTGAGCCCAAACATGTCGGGCACTGTATCAGTGCAAGGCATGAGGTATCGGTCATGTTAGCTTTCGTTATACCACAGTGAAGTGCCAACAAAAACCTTTTCCTTTTAGTTGGTCATTATTTAAGAAATCTGCAGAATCCTATACCGTAATTTACTTTGGGAAAGAATATCTTAAAAATTTGGTGTCGATTTTACTAAAAAGTAAAATTAACTTCTAGAAAAGTCAAACATTCATATAAATGCACACCATGAAAAAGACAAGCCTTTCTCTCTTGTAGTTAGTACGAATGTTAGAATAGTCATACCTTTTCCTCTATTCAGATAGCATCTCTTTTCCCAAAGAATTTGATGTATTTTTCATATTTTATTTAAGTATCTTGACTAGAGGATATAATCCCCGTTAAAATATGATGTGCTCGGTGGGCACAGTGGCTCACACCTGTAACCCTAGCACTTCGGGAGGCTGAGCCGGGTGGATCACCTGAGTTCGAGACCAGCCTGGCCAACATGGCGAAGCCCTGTTTCTACTAAAAATACAAAAATTAGCCAGGCATGGTGGCAGGCACCTGTAATCCCAGCTACTTGGGAGGCTGAGGCAGGAGAATCTCTTGAACCTGGGAGGCGGAGGTTGCAGTGAGCTGAGATCCCGCTGTTGCGCTCTAGCCTGGGAAACAAGAGTGAAACTTCATCTCAAAAAAAAAAAAAAACACGATATGCTTTGTTGGAAACAATAATTATGATGTAGTTTTACAATCTTAAACTTTATTGAGGGAAAAATTGTATATAGTTTGTCATCTTCAATATTATTTTTTAAAGCATCACATTTTAAGATAGACTTTACTATTAATTATTATTATTATTAACAATAATAATACTAATTATAATCATTAGCCCTTGGCAGCTGCTCAAAGAAACTAGAGACTCAATAAGCTACTTTGAGCTTAGCGTTTTTATGCAACATGTAATTTTAAAGTACTGAAAATAGATTTAAACACTAGTAACTCTATATTTGCTTCTTTAATAGTGTTGTGACATAATAGATTTCTTTCCTGTTTAAGTTGTTTCTTCCAGCTGCATAAGGGCAATTTTTCAAAACTCTGTAACTCACATTAGACTTAGACACAGAGACCCTAATAAGCCTTACTAGAGTTTGGAGTAATATGTATCAGTTAACTTTGTTAATCTTGATGTGTTTTATTGTGCTTCTTAATTTAGCTTATTTCAGAGCCTAGGGACAAATACATATAAACTTCTATAACAACACGTTTTCTTAAATCAATAAAAGAACTAAAATGATTAATCATCTTAATAAAAATTAAAAAGAACTAATTCCACTGATAGACATCCTTGATGCTCTGGAATTAATGATTTCACCTGAGTACCACTATTGATAATTACCTCAGAGGAATCTGAAAATGCTCAAAGGATAGTGGTGAATTATACATTTCCAAAAATCATGTATCTTTCCCAGTTTGGTTTAATCCATGTTTTTTTGTTTTTTTGTTTTCTTTTTTGAGACGCTCTGTTGTCCAGGCTGGAGTGCAGTGGGGCGATCTCAGCTCACTGCAAGCTCCACCTCCTAGGTTCACGCCATTCTCTTGCCTCAGCCTCCCCAGTAGCTGGGACTACAGGCGCCAGCTACTCTATTTTTAGTAGAGACGGGGTTTCACCGTGTTAGCCAGGATGGTCTCGATCTCCTGACCTCGTGATCCACCTGCCTCGGCCTCCCAAAGTCCTGGGATTACAGGTGTAAGCCACCGTGCCCGGCCTGTTTAATCCACATTAAAAAAAAAATCTTCCTTTATATTTATCCGACATACTCTATTCTGTCTCTGTCCAAACTCATATCTACTAAATTCCATTTATTAAATTTAAAGAATACAAGTTTTTGCCCTTAGGTAAATCAAATTAGATAGTATCTCCTAATTCCACACACCTCAGAAGAACTAGTCAATTAAATTTTTTAAAATCAAAATAGGGCTGGGCGCAGTGGCTCACAACTGTAGTCCCAGCACTTTGGGAGGCCAACGCAGGCGGATCACAAGGTCAGGAGATGGAGACCATCCTGGCTAACACGATGAAACCCCGTCTCTACTAAAACTACAAAACAAAATTAGCCGGCCGAGGTGGCGGCGCCTGTGGTCCCAGCTACTCGGGAGGCTAAGGCAGGAGAATGGCATGAACCCGGGAGGCTGAGCTTGCAGTGAGCAGAGATTGCGCCACTGCTCTCCAGCCTGGGCAACAGAGCCAGACTCTATCTCAAAAAAAAAAAAAAAATCAAATCAAATAAGATTTGCGGCACCTATTGCTTCTCAATTTTAGTGCCACATCAGAATAACCTAGGAATTTCCAATCCAGCAGATTGGTAGGCTAGATAGTCTGGTAGGCCCACTCACTGTGAAACAAATAAATTCTGCACAATATACAATTTTTGCTGCATCTCTAGGCTTATAGTAATTAAGATATGGCAGGCATTACTAGGGTTCCCTGACACCTGGTTCTTTATTCTGTCTTAGGCACATGGAAAACTGTACTTCTCAGGTCCCCTGCAGAGGGAAGTCACATAACTAGTTCTGTATGGTTAAAAATGAACAGATGGCAAACATCACTTTTGAGTTAACAGAGTAAAGGTTGCATGTAGAATTCTCTACACTCTTCCCTATATGCCATGAAGTTGAGGCCTCACCTTGAGATAGTGGAGTCAAAATAACAAAGTAACATGGGCAGGCAGATCATGGCATGGAGGACAGGTATGTTGTAGATGCAGGTACTCTGACCTGGAGCAGACCTTGAATGGCTAAGAATTCAACTTGGATTGTTGTAAATCACTGAGTTGTTTGATTTATTAAAATCATGCAAACTGTCCTACTCTAACTGATTCACAATAAAAACCCACAAGAATAAAAAATAAACAGTCAGCTACAAGAATAGGTAAAGGGCAGCATTGCCCCAGGGATAAATGTTAACATTAACCTAGCCTGCAAAAAGGGAGGGGAGTCCACTTAAGATACAATGGTTTGGCCAGAGAGTCAACAAGGGCCTCGTGAAACCCCTGGCTTCCAGCAGAAACAAACAACCTCAACTTAGGTCCCCAGGTTTTCCACACATTAAGATCAACCAAATATGAGCCCCCAATCAAAAAATCATGAAGTCAAAAAAGAAAAGATAAATCACCAAGAGTAGGAGTCAGCAGAAATAACAAACAACAGAAGTGGACACTCAAGAATAATGAAACATTTATAGTTTATAAATAAAAAACAGCAATTGTCAAAATAAAAAACAATCAACATATTAAACAGCAGAAAACATGGTGGAAGAAAAAATCAGTGAACTGGAAGGCTGATCTGAAGAAATTATTCAGAATACAGCACAGAAGGCAAGAAAATTTGAAAAAGGCATTAATAGATACAGGAGAATGGAAAATAAAAGTCTAACAGAAGGAGGAAATAAAATGGAGAAGAGACAGTAGTTGAAAATGATAATGACAAAATTTTCCAGTATTAAAGAAAGACATGACTTCATAGACATTGGAAGCACCACATTATATAAGAAGACAAGAAAAAATTTACATCTAAATACATCTTAGTAAACTAGTGATCACTACAGATAGACTTTTTTTTTTTTTTTTTTTTTGAGGCGGAGTCTTGCTCTGTCGCCCCGGCTGCAGTGCAGTGGACTGATCTCAGCTCACTGCAAGCTCCGCCTCCCGGGTTTACGCCATTCTCCTGCCTCAGACTCCTGAGTAGCTGAGACTACAGGCGCCCGCCACCACGCCCAGCTAGTTTTTGTATTTTTAGTAGAGACGGGGTTTCACCGTGTTAGCCAAGATGGTCTCGATCTCCTGACCTCGTGATCCGCCCGTCTCGGCCTCCCAAAGTGCTGGGATTACAGGCTTGAGCCACCGTGCCCGGCCAGATAGACTTTTTAACAGCAGAAAGACAAATCACTAGGAATCAACACTTGGATAGTGAGTGGATATCTCAGAAGCAATAATGGAAGCAACAATGCAGTCAAATATCTTCAAAATGCTGAGAAAAAGTAATTATCAATCTAGAATTACATGTCCAGAAACATTGTCTTTCAAGAGTTCAAAATAAAGAAATATTCTGATAAATTAAAAACTGGGAATGTTTGCCACCAGCAGACTATACTAGAGGAACTTCTAAAAGATGTATTCAGAAAAAAGAAAACATTATCTCAGAAGGAGGAACTGAAATACAGGAAAAAATGGTGGGCAAGTAAGTTGTTTAAATTGTGGGAAAATCCAAGGAAGTATTTGTCCTTGAATCAACAGCAATGTCTGATTTGTAATGATAAGCAAAAGGATGAAATGAAATACTGGATGAAAATCACATGTAAGCTGGGAGAAAGTGATCAGTGCTAAAGTGTTCTAAGGACCTGAATTGTTCAAAAGGAGACTAAAATATTAATTGGAAGTGTTGATAAAGTCAGTACAGTCAGCCTTCTGTATCCACAGGTTTCACATTCATAGATTCAATCAACGACAGATGGAAAATAGACTTCAGCCTATAATGGTTCCATCTATATAAAACATGTACAGACTTTTTTTCTTCTCATTATCCCGTAAGTAATATAGTGTAACAACTATTTACATAGCATTAACATTGTAATAGAGATTAAAAGCATATGAGAGGATATGCGTAAGTTATAGGCAAATACTGTACTATTTTATACCTAAAGGACTTGAGCATCCATGAATTTTAGTATCCTTACGGGTCCTAGAACCAATTGCCCATGGATAACAGGGGATGATTGCATGCATAGTAAGATTTCAAGCATGAAAATAGATGTAATGGTTTTCTTTTTCTTTTTTCTTTTTTTTTTTTTTTTTTTTTGAATGTAATAGTTTTCAACCAGTAGACAGGGAAATAATCAATTAAATGAATAAAAATTTTAAAATTAGTATTTAAAAGGCAAGAGGGAAGGGGTAAAAGCATAGGAAAAGCTAGACAAATAGAAAGTACCAAGTGAGATTATTGAAACAAAATGAAATACATCTATAATCCCAATAAAAGTGGGCCAAATTTTCCAATAAAAAACAGGCAAAAACCAGCCATATGCAACTCACAAAAATCAGACCTAAAACATCTGGACTATGGAAAATTTAAAAGCAAAGATACAGAAAAAGAAATTCCAAATCACTGCAATTCTAAAATGTATGTATTTCAAAGTGTATCAAGCAAGTGTTGCTAGAAGTGCAGGAAGAAACTGAGAAATTACCATCATAAGTTGGGGGCAAGGGGAGTTCAACACATCTTTCTCAAACAGAAAAGCCAAGTCAAGGAAACAAACAATAAAAACCGGCAACTACAGCTATAGAGAATTCAAACAACACAACAAGCAAACTTGACTTATTGAACATATTCAGAACACCGCCAATAATTAGAAAATGTGCTTTCTTCTCAAGCACAAATGAGATAGTTACAGAAAGTAAAATAAAGCAAGTCTCTATATTTTAAAGAAATATCACACTGGCCACATTCTCTGAACTTGAGAAACATAGTAACAAAAAGATAAACCAAAGTCTATATTTGGAATCTTTAAACCTTGAAAAGGGGGTAAAAGACGATATTGTAATGGAAAATTTTGAGTATGTGTAAATGAATGCTAGAAATACTATATTTGAAAACTTGTGAGGATATAGCAAAATCGGTACTTCACAAAAATTTTAAGACATATGCTTATATTAGAAAAGAATAAAGACTAGAATTTAGGTGTGCCCTTAAGAAGCTAATAATAAATAAATAAATAAAAAGAAAGTCAAAAGGAGGAAACAATCAAGAGAAGTACAAACGTTCAATCAATATAAAAACAAAAAGGTTAACAAAGAATCGATGCCCTAAGCATGTCCAATTAAATTAGTGGCTCTCAAACTGTACCTTGCAATAGAATCACCTGGAGTGCTTCTTAAAGCAAGGATTGCTTGGCTCTATCCCTGAAATTCTGATTCAGCAGGTCCAGGACAGGTCCAAGATTCTGCATTGCTACCAAACACCCAGGTGATGCTGATGCTGCTGTCCAAAGACCACACTTTAAGAACCACCAATCTAAGTTAGTGTTATGAATAACACAAACAACCGTAAAACTACTTTCAGTTCTAAAGAAGACAGATTGCACACATGCATTTATCTTCTCTCTTTTCTGATACTCTGTTAAAATGCAAACCTAAGTAATAATGAGATCAGGAGAGACACATCAGGAGGTGAGAAATTACAAAATTCTGGAAGAAAGCACTTGGAATAGTGGTAGCAGAAGTGCACAACGAAGAAAAACGCAGGTTTCTTACAGATAATAAGGATACTGAATTACTCCTGACAGAACCCCAGACAGGATCAGAATCCATCTAAGATGTGTGACTAAGAAGGATTCAAGGATTGGGGAAGGCAGAGAAAGTAGAAGAAAAAATTAACAGTGAAATACTCAAGAAAGGAATTTGGCTTCAAATATCTTAGCATCTACTTAGAGAGAGATATATACAAGTAAACTCAGGAAAGCTGGGTAATTAGGAATGTTAGGAGTGATTTTATGAAAAAAATAATAATTTGACTTAATATTTAAAACCACCATATGTTATATGGGTAGTGTATCTTTCTTAAAGTTATTTTTTAATGCTTCACCTTCCAAAGTATTTTGTATAATTCATGAGTATTAAGGTTAGGTTACAAAACTTATTGAACTGCTAAGGAGAATTACTAATTTTAAGTATTTGATTTAAAAATTAGGATTTGAGATTTAATCATAGCATCCATAGGCAAGCAAGAAAAGCAGATAATAGAAGAAATATTTTACTAGCAAAAGATATTGAAGTAATGTGCTTATATTCAAAGCAACATATTTTTATTCCAAAGACCATAAAGTCCAAAAACCACCTCAGCCATTCTATACCCCTGTAGATGTTTGGCATTAGGAAAGATTCAAAATAAATTTGTCAACCTATAACTAGAAGGGAAAAATTTAAAGAATTAACTTTAAAGTATTCATAATAAGATACTTAGTTGTACTTGGGTATTTATATTTAATTCTTGCTCTAAATCATATATCATCCTTATACAAAATGTCATACAACAGTGGAGGAACATTTAAAATATTCCTCCCTTGCATTTCACAAAATAAAGGAGACTCAGAGGTATTAAATTAATCCATTGATTGTTGTGTTCTTCTTTCAAGAAAGATTTTAGCTTAAAGAGAAAATGTAGAAGCAATTAGATTTTTACAAAGTGATGTACAATTAAATTTAGCTTCTTTAAAAAGAAACCTTTGTGTAGTGAAGGTTGGCACCACTTTGGTGATAAACACCTAAATTGCATTAATTTCTTGAGAAAAAATTAATAAAAGGGTGGGGCACAGTGGCTCACACCTGTAATCCCAGCACTTTGGGAGGCCAATGCAGGCGGATCCCTTGAGGTCAGGAGTTAGAGACCAGCCTGGCCAACATGGTGAAACCCTGTCTCCACTAAAAACACAATAAAATTAGCTGGGTATGGTGGCAGGTGCCTGTAATCCCAGCTACTCGGGAGGCTGAAGCAGGACAACTGCTTGAACCCAGGAGATGGAGATTGCAGTGAGCCAAGATTGGGCCACTGCACTCCAGCCTAGGCGACAGAGCAAGACTCCGTCTCAAAAACAAAGAAAAAGAAAAAGAAAAAATTAATAAAAGTAAATTTTCGCGTGTGCTAGTTTTGCAAATGTAAAACTGTAAGTGATGAGAAACGTTGTGTAATTGTAATCAATGCTTCATCTTCATGAGTTTTTTTCTCCCCTGAGGACATTTTCTTAGTCATCTACGTGATCAACACGCTTTTCATACGTGTTAGGAAAAAATAACCAGAAAGTACGTAACACTTTTTTTTTTTTTTTTTTTTGAAGTTTCAAAGTACTGGGGCATTTGATTATCATCCTATTTCTACCCTTCTTGCTTTTTCTTTCCCACTCTCTCTTGCAGCTTCTACTTCTGCCAGCGTTGCAGTGGGACACACAGGTTCAACCATTGGTGTCCTCTATCCTTCAGAATTTATTTTCAGAAATCAGATAGATTTTCTGGTTAGACATTTCCCAAGAAAGCTTGTTTTGCTTTTCATTTTTCTCAATAAAAGACCAAACTACCTCATGTATTTGGGCACTTAGGTCCATAGTTTGAAACGCCTACCCGCTGTAGTACAACTCTTACTTCACATGGCTCCCCAACATACCAGTTCATCAGAATTGAATTCATTGCTTTCGAGCATTTTGAGTATTTTCTATTTCTCTCCTATCTCTTGGTATTTCTGTTGGGTTGAATACAGATGAGATGCTTGTGTGCTGGTGCCACCTATTGTTAGCAAAGTGGATGTATGATGCTTGCTAACGAGACTACACATTGAACTAATATGAACGCTAAGACCACAAAATGGCAAAACGAGGGAACCACGATCTTATTTTTAATCTATTATAAAAGCACTATTGGAGTAGAGGAAGATACTAAGTAGTTATATTTTATCTTTATTTAATATTTAGAAACACTGGCTGGGCATGGTGGCTCACACCTGTAATTCCAGCCCTTTGGAAGGCCAAGACAGCAGGATCACTTGAGCCCAGCAGTTTGAGACCAACCAGGGCAACACAGCAAGACCTCCTCATGATTAAACCAAAAAACTTATTTATAAAATGTTTTTAAAAAGATTTACTAAGGCTGTTTTCAGTTTTTTCCATTTGCACTTGGACTCATTGTAATAGTGAGCATATATACATACTTCAAACACAGAAAAGCAATTAAAATTCAAATAGGCCTGGCATGGTGGCTTGCACCCGTAATCCCAGCACTTTGAGAGGCTGAAGCAGACGGATTATAAGATCAGGAAATCGAGACCATCCTGGCTAACACGGTGAAACCCCTTCTCTACTAAACATATAAAAAAAAAATCAGTCGGGTGTGGTGGTGGACGCCTGTAGTCCCAGCTACTCAGGTGGCTGGGACGGGAGAATGGCCTGAATCCGAGAAGCGGAGCGAGAATGGCATGAATCCGAGAAGCGGAGCGAGAATGGCATGAATCCGAGAAGCAGAGCTTATAGTGAGCCGTTGTGTGTCCACAGTTTGTTCCCTCAGATGTGTTCGGAGTTTCTTCATTTTGGTGGGTTGGTAGGTTCATGGTCTTGCTGACTGCAGGAGTGAAGCTGCAGACCTTCACGATGAGTGTTATAGCTCATAAGTACAGCAGCAAAATCTACTGCAAAGAGTGAAAGAACAAAGCTTCTTCAGCCTAGAAGGTGACCGGGGCGTTGCCACTGCTTGTTTGGGCAGCCTGCTTTTATTACCTTACCTGACCCCACCCACATCCTGCTGATGGGTCCATTTCACAGAGAGCTGATTGGCCCGTTTGGACAGGGTGCTGATTGGTATGTTTACAAACTTGAGCTAGACACAGAGCACTGATTGGTGCATTTACAATCCTTCAGCTAGACATAAAAGTTCTCCAAGTCCCCACCAGATTAGCTAGATAGAGTACTGATTGGTGCATCCACAAACCCGGAGCTAGACACAGAGTGCTGATTGATGCATTTACAAACCTTGAGCCATGCACAAAGCACTGATTGCTGTATTTACAAACCTTGAGCTACACACAGAGCACTGACTGATGCATTTACAATCCTTTAGCTGGACATACAAGTTGTCCAAGTCCCCAGCAGATTAGCTAGATACAGAGTGCTGATTGGTGCATCCACAAACCCCGAGCTAGACACAGAGTGCTGATTGGTGCATAAACAATCCTTCAGCTAGACATAAAAGTTCCCCAAGTCCCCACCCGACTGAGAAGCCCAGCTAGCTTCACATCATGGATCCTGTGCTTGGGCTGCATGCGCAGCTGCCCGCCAGTCCCACGCTGCGTGCCTGCACTTAGCCCTTGGCGGTGCCGGTCCAGGAGGCTCGGGCTGCACGGGAGCGAGGAAGGGGCTCAGATTCGGAGCACTGCCCGGTGGGGAGGCGGCTGAAGCCTGGCGAGAATTCGTGAGGCGCCGGCGGGCAGGCAGTGCTGGAGGACCTGGCACACCCTCAGCAGCGGCTGGCCCGGGTGCTAAGCCCTTCACTGCTGGGAGCTGCAGCCCTGCCACTCTAAGTGTGGGCCCGTAGAGCCTGCGCCCACCCGCAGCAGCCCTGGTTCCTGCCCACGCCTCTCGCTCCACACCTCCCTGTAAGCAGAGGGAGCCAGCTCCTGCTTTGGCCAGCCCAGAGAGGGGCTCCCACAGTGCAGTGGCAGGCTGAAGGGCTCCTCTAGCGCCCCCAGAGTAGACACTGAGACCGAGGAGGTGCCAAGAGCAAGGGCTGCTAGCACATTGTCCCTCCCTCAGTGCTACTCACAGCAGGGTGGAAAGTTGAAGGCAAAGCAGACACATGCAAAAGGGGAAATGCACTTTCAAAGATACCATTTAACAATAAATCTTCTCTTTATGGCCCCTTTCAAAATTTAAACAAAATAAAACAACCATTAAAACATGTTTTCATTCTTACTGTTCACACCCAGTAACTGAAAACGTTAAAAGGTTAGAAAATAAGAATTGGCCGGGCGCAGTGGCTCAAGCCTGTAATCCCAGCACTTTGGGAGGCCAAGGCAGGCAGATCCCGAGGTCAAGAGATGGAGACCATCCTGGCCAACATGATGAAACCCCGTCTCTACTAAAAATACAAAAATTAGCCGGGTGTGGTGGCAGTTGCCCATAGTCCTAGATACTCAGGTAGCTGAGGCTGGAGTATCACTTAAACCCGGGAGGCAGAGCTTTCAGTGAGCCCAGATTGCACCACTGCATTCCAGCCTGGGCAACAGAGCAAGACTCCATCTCAAAAAAACAGAAATAAACAACAACTAGACCAAAATGAAGTTGTCACTATCCCTTCTTCACCCCATCTGTTCTTCTTTCATAAAGCTGCTCCTCTGTGGGCTCTTCCTCATTCATGGCAATGCAATGCCAAGATTCTAATTGCTCCATGTTTTCCCTCATCTTCAACATCCTATCACCTGCCAGGATCTTTTGAATCCACCTCTACCTTATGCCTTCAGCCTCTCCATTCACCACATCCTCTGCTCCTGTCCTTAGTCAACTCTTCCTTTCTGGACTCTTAGACCATTTCAACAGCCTTCTAAGTGATCTCCTAATCCTCCAATTAGAAACTTTGGTGATTCGCCACTAAACATAGAATTCAAAGCAAAACGCTTCACTCTTGGATCTCTAAACTTCTTTTCAGCCTTATTTTGCATGAAGCTTCTCTGGAACCACACTCAACAGTTGTTGGTGTTCTCCCAAAATATAGTCTATTGTGTCCTGCCTCAGCAACCTTGCTCAAGTAGCTCTAGTGGTAACGTCTTTTGAGGAACGTCTACTACTGGTGTACTTGCCACTTTTGAATTTCCAACACAAACTCTATTACCTCTTCTAAGAGCACTCCCAGTCATAATTAATCCCTTCTTTCTCAAATACACCCCAAACACTTTGAACCTTTATTGCAGCATTTATCCCATTTTACCTTGTATAAGAGTTGTTTATATGTATCTTTCTCCCAAAACTGCAGACTTGTTGAAAGCAGGGACTGTCTTATTTATTTCTGTATCATCCACTCACGGTAGCAAAATCCTTTCTTCATAGTGGGCACATTACAAATATTTGTAATAGGAATGACCAAAAGTCTCATTGAAATCAGGGTAGATTAACCAATAACATGAGCCAACCCTTTAAGAAATGTTAAGAGATGTCCTTCCTGTTTTCTTAATTTGTTTCTATGTCTATATATTGATTAATAAGATACTGTACATCGTCATCAGGTGCTCTGAAAATGAGTAAGACAGGATGGAAGATTTAAGAAAACTGGCTCAAGCAAACCTTGGTTGACATCAGGCACAAAGAACTTTACAAACCTGCTCTACAGTTTGTCCTCAAAATGCTGCATTCGAGTTGTTTTGTTCATAGACTATGAAATTTCATAAAGTAGTGATAATCAAATGGGGAAACGTAAATGTCCTTTGGAAGTTCTTTGATCACATCATACATTTCTTCCTTGCTTTGGGGCTCAAAGAAAGAGGATGACAGAGAGACTGAATGGAAAATGGAATGGTGAGGGCAGAGAAAGAAGAAGCAAGTGGTAGGAAAAAGTGGAGGGAGAAAATAAAAGGCACAAAAAGCAACTTAAAAGGGCCAGAAGTGATTTATGACCCATTTGGTGTCGAGCGTGCTCATCACCCTGCCCTCTGTCCCAGCCTGTCTTTGATCTTCCTCACGGCTCATCCCATCTGCTGCCTGGAGGAGCTGGAAGGACCAAGGGTCAGAGTAATGTTATTTCTTCTCTTGTTAAATCTCACGCTCTCCTCTCTCTGCCGTCCTGCTTCCTTACTACTTGTATCAGGGCTGGAATCAATGACCTGCATGGATAGTCTGTGTATATATATTTGAGGGAACGGTCGTGGGTTGAACTGTGTCCTCCAAAAACATATGCTCAAGTGATAACCCCTGGTACCAGTGATGTCATCCAGTTTGCTGATGCAGTCAAGCCAGGATGAGGTCCTACTGGATTAAAATGGATCTTAATCCAGCGATTGGCATTTTTTTCTTTTTAATTTTTTTTAATCTTTTTCTTTTTTTAATTTCAACTTACATGTTAGATACAGGAGGCCACGTGCAGGTTTTTTACATGCGTATGTTGCACCCACATAGTGATGATAGTACCCGATAGGTAGTTTTTCAACCCACGCCTCCCTGCCTCCCATCTGGTGGTCTACAGTGGCTGTCGTTCCCATGTTTATGTCCATGTGTGCTAAATGTTTAGCTCCCACTTATAAGTGAGAACATGTGGTATTTGGTTTTCTGTTCCTGTGTTGATTCACTTACAATTATAGCCTCCAGCTTCATTCAGCGACGGGTATCTTTTTAAGAGAAAGGAGAGGGAGACTGGGCACACACACACCGAGAAGGCAGCCCTGTGGTGAGGGAGGCAGGGACTGGAGCGATGCAGCTGCAGGCCAGGCGAGAGTCAAGGAGGGCCAGTGACCTGCAGAGCTGGGAAGAGGCAGGGAGGTAAGCGTCCCTCCAGCCCTTAGAGAGCCCTGCTGACACTTTGACTTCAGACTTCTGGCCTCCAGCACTGTGAGACAATACATACCTGTCACTTTAAGCCCCCTGGGGTGCAGTGATTTGTATGGCAACTCCAGGAAACTGATACAGGGATTTAAGGATGTTGAGTAATCAAAAGAGATCTTAGACCAGAGCATAAAGCTATAAAAGTTTCTCAGCTCCTGAGATAGATGTTAATCCATTTGGCCCAGATCTCTAAACAATGTGGTTTGCTCTACTTAGAACATATTTTGTAATATTAAGTTCGGGCTTTGCAATTTCATTTTATTAATGTTTAAAATCTCAACCAGAACAATGAAGCTGTCACTGAAGAAGAGAAGAAAACAGAAGAGTCAGCAAATGTCTGGTATCTAGTAGGTGTTTAATAAAAATACTTGTTGAATGAATGAATGGAAACAATTATCAGAAAATGTCATAAGACATAAAAGCAGAACCTCTGATCCTGATCCCTGAGCACCAGAGTAACATTTCACAGGCTGAGCTGAGTGACTACAGAGCTGGTGTCTACCACAGGCGGAGCCACAAAATCTAAGAGTACAGCACCCACCATAAAAGGTATATAAAGTAGACTAGACTACAGCACTGCAGAAAGCACTATATGCTCAGATGGGTAGAATGTTTTCCTGAGAGGCTGGATTCTAGGACAAATTGGTGGGGTAATGTGGTGTGTACCCACTGCTCATAGAAAATACGAGTCAAAAATATGGGTTACAATGTGAACAAGTACTGTTTCATCTTTCTTTGTTTTTCCCCCGTACTTTACCTTTTCATCATTTGTGTGTTGCCTTTCTTTCTTTCTTTTGAGACAGAGTGTCCCTCTGTTGTCCAGACTGGAGTAGAGTGGCGTGATCTCCAGCCTCAGCCTCCCAAGTAGCTGGGATTACAGGTGTGCACCACCAAGCCCAGCTAATTTTTTTGTATTTTTAGTAGAGACGGGGTTTCACCATGTTGCCCAGGCTGGTCTTGAACTCCAGAGCTCAAAGTAACCCACCCACTTTGGCCTCCCAAAGTGCTGGGATTACAGGTGTGAGCCACCGCACCCAGCCGTAAGTTGCCTTTCAATAGACAGAAGATGTATTGATTGTCAGAGGCTCTGAGGTACTGAGCCATTCATTATCCCTGGCTGACCATGAGAATCTCTCCCTCCCCTGTACACAAAGACCCTTACTGCCCAGTCTAAACCTGCCCATTCCATTAGCTTCCTACTCCAGTTTACATGCTGTCATGAGAGCAACCACTGCCTAGTTAAACATTCTTCAGAACTTCCAGCCACCACTCAAATCAAGCTTTCATCCTTTCTATCTCCCTGAGTAGCAGTAGAACTTTCTGTGGTGATAGAAATGTTCTGCATCTGTGCCATCCAGTGCAGTAGGCACTGGCCACATGTGGTCATTGATCACTTAAAACGTAGCTAGTGAGACTATTGAACTTGATTTAAGCTTTCTATTTAATTTTAATGAATTAGAATTTAAAAAGCCACGAGTGGCTAGTGCCTACTATACTGGACAGTACAGCTCTTAACTATTTTTGAGGAAACCCCAGTCTTTTTCATTGCTTCCTTACCCTCAGAGTCTGGGCTAACCAGAGACAGTTCACAACCATTCATCTACAGACACTCTGTCCACTGGCCTTGAAATCTGCAGAATCTCCCAGGCACCAAAGAGACTGCCTGCCTCTATGCTGCCTCTGAAGTGGCAAATACTTGGGGAATTAATGAAGTTGCAAAGAAACCCACAACCCAGTCATTTGGATAATCCATTGCTGAAAGGAATTTTATCACAAGAATGAATTAACCAGGCTCCACCTGGAATTTTCATCTGATATTTCCAGTGATCTATGATCACGTCAGTCAGGTGGCATTTATTAACAGGGGTTTTCTACACACCCTGTAAAAAGTGAAAAAGGTATTGACTGGGAGGGGCTTCCATCTAATTGGGAAAAAATCCATCATTCACAAAGAAATAATTTACATGTAAGAATCGGATGTTTAGGATATATTTATGTGTCATCTTACTTTTGCTTATTTGTTTTGTCTCCTACTGTATATGTCACCTGCCTAAGGTGAAAACCATGCCTTTCCTAGAGCATATAGACTCTTCCATTTCCTCCATTCTCAGTCTAAACTTTTGCTACTTGAAGTGGTCCTCAGACCAGCAGCATCAGAAACTCTTCAGAGCTTCTTAGAAATGCCAGCTCTACTTTATTCCTACAGAACCTGAAATTACATTTGAACACGGTGCCCAAGTTATTTTGCTTGCACGTTACAGTATTGAAAAGCACTAATCTAGTCAGAATTTTCCACACTGATTCCAGTAAATATCTGTGCTTATTAGAAAGATAGTAATAGGCTGATCTTCAGCTGTATTGTATTTTATGGAATGTTTTAGTTATTTGTAAAAAGCTCATCAGTTAGCTAATTAGTTATAACTTGAATTTGAAAAGTAGTATGTTGTTGTGGGAAGGGTGCTAAATTGATACGAGGAAACCTGGATTTTCTGTTTTTGACTCTATTTTTGTTCAGTTTCAGTTATTTTGGTTTTAATTACTATTTATTTAAATATATAAAATGAGGTTTTTCTACTAGTTCCTCCCAAACTGGGCTTCGCAGCTCTTTAGAATTTTACAAAACAGGAATGATAAGACCTCAACTTTTTGTGTATAAAAAAAGCCTGACATTGGAATTCTGCCTTTAAGCATGATAAGGTTACCCAGAATTTGCACTTTAGCTACCACATCTTCCTTGCCGCCCCAGATTAAAGTCAAGATTTAAGCTGTCTCAGACATGTGAGAAGTTCTCTCATTTTTAAAGACTTCCAGAATTCACATAGAACTGATATTTAACAGTCTTGAGTGTAAATGAACCTAAACCCCTCAATCTTTAAGCTGTCTTTTCAGCCTGTGTCCTTGCAGTCAGCAGAAGTTAGGGATGGCAAGTCACCCTTTTCTGAAAAGAGCCTTTTATATAGACCTTACCAGGGATTAGTTGTCAGCTCCGGGCCAGACCCTCCAGGAATGGTACACAGGCTCGTTGTTGGGGGATGTCATGAAAGGAGGAAGTAAAATATGACAAAGGACAAAAGTATTCACTGCACAGTATTGCCTAGGGTCAAAGGCCTTTCCAGTCAAATACAAACAAAAAAGACGGACACGTTTTTTTCCTTTGCTCACACTTTTGTTTGGCTTATTTCTTTCTTGGCCTTTACTTTCAATGTGAAGCCTTTTTTTCTTTTCTTTTCTTTTCTTTTTCTTCTTTTTTTCCATTTGGTTTCAGTGACTCCATACAGTCACTCTTCTGTAAAATCGAAAGCAGATCTATCCCCGACAGGGATTCCTGAAAACCTTCCAGTCCCTGAATGTTCTAGGGACATAGTAAAGGTTATATTTAGATGCCACACTACATTTCAGAGAAAATGTTATTTTCCTTTAAGGGTTTGCTTCCACATCTCCCACCTACACCAAATACACTTTCAAATTAATAAAAGCTCTTCCTGCTGAGGCAGCAAATCAGGCTATAATTAAAAGGGAAGAAACATTTTACACAAGAAAGTGTGTGGTTTGGTTTAAGCATAAATATGAAAAAAAGGCATGAAAGCTGATAACAAGATATAATTTGTATTCGTGGTTTTTATTTATTGAGCAAACTGTTAGAAGAAAACTTGTTTTAACTATTAACTTACTATATTCTAATACATGTTTAATGTTTCACATAGCTACTGCATTGGAGCTTGTAAAAATAACTTCAAATTCCAATGTCAAGTGGAGCATAAGATTTGGTTTCATTTTCAAAACTGCTTTGCTGAGAAATATATCCTAAAAAGCAATTCTCATTTTACTTCCTTACAGCTCCAACAGCTGCAGGACGAATTATAAAATGTATTTAACCCAATCTGAAAGTTAGAATTTTGATCTCTGAAGAAAGTATTTTTGAAGAGTCTCACACATGCCAGAAAAAGGATTTAGAACTTTGATAAGGCTTCAGAAAGTAAGAAGCACTGTGAAATTTTGACAAAGAGCTACCTTCTCTTTTTTCCTTTTTTTTTTTTTTCCAAGAATGCTTCAGATCTATACGATACGATTTAATACTGTATTATACATGGATGAGTAGTACTTCACTTTATTCTTGAATTTTTCATCCTTCTGGGCACATCGTATTACCATGGACAAAAAGATATTTTAGGCAAACAAATTCATATGAGCATTTATTTGTTCTCAAATAAGCACGTGTTACACACATACATATACATCAGCATATATATTTATGTTTTCTGAATATTGATTCAGAATGATTATGCTTTCAAACACTGTGTATCTTTCTGAAGCTGCAGACAGCTCTTTGAGGAGTGGTTGGTTAATAAGGACCCAGAGCCATGGTGATTTTTCAAAGCCTGTCCCAGGGGAACATCACAAATCTCTAGGGAAGGATGGAAATGGTTTACAACACCTTCCGTATGGACTGGTTGCCTTTAGGATGCAGAGCTGCCTTCCTATCCAATACTGGCAGCCTTAAGATAGGACTAATGCCACGTCCTTATCTGCACTTACAGTGCTGTGTCATTCATCATTGCCATCATCTTTGGAAAAAAGTCACAATACAGTGTGACAGTATGTGTTTCTCTGCAGCTATGATAATTTTGGTATTTGCACTAGGGGAAAATATACTTAGACAATCCTTATAATAAAAAACGTCCCATATGCCCATATGCTATCTCACTGCTTTTCTCCTTTTACTTTATTAAAAGATTTTTAATGAAATTTGTGAGCACTATGTTCTGCCTAAATAATATCTTAGGTTATTATGCTTTTCAGTATATACATTTGAATGACAAATTAAATGTTTCTTACAAAATGATTGTAATACCTTCTGAGATCCTTTGAACTGAAATATAGAAAATATGTAACAAAAGATGTGTGTACCATCTAAATACAGCTATAGATCTGTTTCCGCTCTCTAATTGTTTAGTATCATAATGCCCCCTTTCCTAAGTTCTCCTGTTCCATTAATCTCATCTAATTCCTTTTTAAATTTAACACTTTAAATCAACACATATACCAATATCTTTATTAATCAATCAACCAATAAATACTTCTTAAAAATTATGAGGAGAGCTACAAAAATCTAGAAAACATGTTGCAAACTATCAAGCAGATAATATCCTAACTGAAAAATATGATAATCCAAAAATTATTGGCCGGGCGCGGTGGCTCACACCTATAATCCCAGAACTTTGGGAGGCCAAGGTGGGTGATCACCTGAGGTCAGGAGTTCAAGATCAGCCTGGCCAACATGGTGAAACCCTGTCTCTACTAAAAATACAAAAAAACTATCTCAGCATGGTGGCAGGTACCTGTAATCCCAGCTACTCGGGAGGCTGAGGCAGGAGAATTGCTTGAACCCAGGAGGCAGAGGTTGCAGTGAGCCGAGATCCCCCCCTTGTACTCCAGCCTGGGCAACAAGCACAAGACTCCATCTCAAAAAAATAAATACATAAAATAAAATGATAAAAGTCTACATATTTTAAAATATCTTTATATCACTTTCTTTACCAAAAAATATTTGAGCCATTTGAATAAACGCCTAAAAAGGATTTGTTTGTATTTTTTAGCAAGAAATTGTGGTGTCGCAGGAAAACAAAGGTAGGAAGTCAGAACAATGCAGATCAGAAAGCCTACACAATTACTAGACATAAGCTACAGAGTCAGCACTGAGAAAAACATGATCAATTACAAGACGCAGTGTCTAAAAGAGCAGGCTGGGTAAAAAGTGAGGGGTCATTTATTATCACTAGAACTAAGAGAAACTTCCCCTATTGATTCTTGTCAGGGGATACAGTATGGCTTACTGAGCTACAGCCTCAACAACAGTCTTTTAATAATGTAATATTGAGTTTCATTTTGCTGTACAATGTTCTTCAAAGTGATGGCAATGATAGACAGTAAATAACTGAGAGTTGCATTGGAGAATTTACATAGGGAATATTAATAGATAGTCAGTCAAGGTAATCCAGGCCAGCTGCTGTAACAACCAACCACAGAAACCTCAGTCTCTTAACACAAGAAAGTCAGTGAAATGTAGATTGTGTGTTTCTCTCCAGCAGCTCTCCGTCAACAAGTGACCTACCCTAGCTATCCCTGCTGGCATGCATGGCCTCTAGGAGCCCTGCAGGAGACGAAGAGGCAGGGCATGGAGGAAGGTACATTGGCTCTTAGCTACTTGGGCTCAGAATGGACACAGTCAGCTCTCCTCACATGCCATTGGCCACAGTGTGAGAACATGGCCACACCTCACTGCAAGGGAAGCTGGGAAATATATCTTCCGTGTGCCCCAGAAAAAAATAAATAAAATGAGATTTGGTGAATGTGTAACATTGCCTCTGCCACAAGAGAATGCCAGGCTGAGGAGATTGGATGTCATGTAAAATGCACTAGCCTGGGGATCTTAAAGGGGAGTGTCAGACCACATGGTATAAACTAATGTTATGAGAATAAAATATTAAAGCTTCTACGCACTGTTAATTTTAATTCAACAGCAACAAATATGTATATTATATATTTTATGTATGTGTATATATATATGTTAAGAACTATAGGCTGGGCACAGTGGTTCATGCCTGTAATCCCAGCACTTTGGGAGGCTAAGGCGGGTGGATTGCCTAAGGTCAAGAGTTTGAGACCAGCCTAGACAACATAATGAAACCCTGTCTCTACCAAAAATACAAAAATTACCTGGGTGTGGTGGCGGATGCCTGTAATCCCAGCTACTCTGGAGGATGAGGCAGGAGAATCGCTTGAACCTGGGAGGCAGAGGTTGCAGTGAGCCAAGATCGAGCATTGCACTCTAGCCTGGGCGACGAGCGAAACTCCATCTAAAAAAAAAAAAAAAAGAACTATATCTATATATATTATATAGGCCCTAAGTAAGAAGGCCTCATGTCATGATATGCAAGACAAAAGAGTATAAGTTCTGTGACTTGAAGCATTCATGAGAGATGTCCCTACTTGACCATGAACTTTCAATAAATTGTCAGGGGTTGCAGTTTCTGTGCACCCAGTTAGGTGGATTTACCGGTTATATTATCTAGTGTTAATGAAAATAAGCCTGATGAGAATGGATACCCAGATTTTTTTTTTTCTTTTGAGACAGAGTTTCACTCTTGTTGCCCAGGCTGTAGTGCAATGGTGTGATATTGGCTCCCTGCAACCTCCACCTCCCATGTTCCAGTGATTCTCCTGCCTCAGCCTCCTGAGTAGCTGGGATTACAGGCACCTGCCACCATGCCCGGCTAATTTTTTGTGTTTTTAGTAGAGACAGGGTTTCACGATGTTGGCCAGGCTGGTCTTGAACTCCTGATCTCAGGTGATCCGCTCGCCTAGGCCTCCCAAAGCGACGGGATTACAGACGTGAGTCATCGTGCCTGGCCACTATCTGGCTTTTAAAGAGTCCTGCGAAAACTCCACAGACGGATGATGCTAAAACATTAAAATGCCAGTGAACAAAGACAAACTAGCAGGGCTCATGCTTCTGCTCTCCAGCTTTATTATAAGATAGAAACAACTATCCAATCAGACAAAATCAGTACCCAAAAAAGGTAATTACCAAGACAGCTATTTGAAAAAAATGATTTATATCCACTATCATTAATAATGAACCTAATCCTAAATGTACATCAGGAGTGAAGGTCCAGACCTACACTGTAAGTGTTATAGCTGTTAAAGGCGGCACGTGGAGTTGTTCGTTCCTCCTGGTGGATTCCTACTCTGGCTGATTTCAGGAGTGAGCCTGCAGAGCTTCCAGGTAAGTGTTACAGCTCATAAAGGTGGTGTGGACCCTAAAAGTGAGCAGCAGCAAGAGTTATTGCAAACAGCAAAGGAACAAATCTTCCACGACCTGAAGAGAATCCAACCTGCTGGCTGCTGAGGGGCTGAGGTGGCCTGCTTTTATTCCCTTATTTGGCCCCACCCACATCCTGCTGACTGGTCCGTTTTACAGAGTGCTGATTGGTGCGTTTACAAACCTTTAGCTAGACACAGAGCACTGATTGGTGCGTTTACAATCCTTTAGCTAGACATAAAAGTTCCCCAAGTCCTCACCCAACCCAGGAGCCCAGCCAGCTTCACCTCTCACAAGGACTAGGACTGGGGCTGACCCTGTTTGACCCATGGCAGGCCCGCTCCAGTGCCCAGCGCCCACTCTCGGGGTCCTGGTGGGTCCTGGTGCTTCCTCATGGCACACCCCACCAGGGGTTCTGGCACAGGTCCGCAGGTCGGGGAGTGGCCCAGCCCTGCCAGCCACTAGGGGCACCCCAGGGGGTCAGGGGACCTCTTGGGCCTGGCGCCCACCCTCAGAGGCCCTGGGTGGAAACAGATCACATCTCCCGCGCATTCTGTGGCTGTCTCCTGGAAGACAGACCTCCGTTGTCACTCCTTCCCCCAAGCAGCTCAGAAGGCCCTTCGCTCTACCAGGCTGCCGCTTCTACCTAGGGAAGCCCCAGGCTGAGGTGCCCCCAAACTAGGTACAGCTCTGCGCGGACCCCGCTGTCCCGGAAGGCCCCACAGATGGCAGGAGCTCCTGTGAGACAGCTCTTTGTCTCTGCCAAACGTGTCCTGGCCCCTAGATCTTTGCCCCCATCTGAAGCACTCCCGGCAAACGCTCAACACCCAAAGGTTGCCATGAAGTCCTCACAACTGGAAGAGTTCACTGTGGCCGTGGCCAGAGGAAGTGATGAGGCGAATGAATCAAAGCTGTGGGATCACCTGCCTGCAGGCCAAGCAGGTGGCAGCGATCGCCAACACTCCCCGCCACCAGTCTGCTTGTGTGCCAGCTGCAGGCCTGCCCACCTGGGAGTTCCCTATCACACCTGGCTCCACCCTCCTTGCCAGGTCTCCACTGTCTTTAGCTGGAGACCTATATAAGGTCATTGTCTGTCTGTGAGAGCCACTGCATGGTGACCATCTCAGTGTATTTTTCCGAGTCTCGGAAGCACAAAAGAAACTCAGGGCAACCCAGTCAACTGGAGAAAGAAGTTCTGGAGAAAAGCCAGATCCTGCTGCCAGATGCCCAGCCTCCTGTCCTGCTGATGGCCTCTGAGTGGTGGTGCTGACACCACGTGTTCACACCATGCCATAGACTAGAGACAGCTAACTAGCAGACTGGCTTTGGGGAAAAGGAATGAATGATGAAATTGAAATTTTTATTTGGGTTTTTAAGAAACAAATAAAAATGTCAAAGTATTTGCATTTCCTCAGTGGCTTGGTCTTCTGCACAGTTAAGGACAGGCTATGATATTCTGGATGTCTCAGTGCACAAGAATACATATCACAGACTTGAACATTTCTGCGGAAATCTTGCAATCAAGGAACATTTCATGAAATTATTTAGATCTTGTCCCTTGCTCCTCTGGACATGCTGTCTTTCTTAATTCTTCTCTGTCACCATCTTTGATGTGTGTGAGATGTACATTTTACAGCTGAGAAGGAGCAAAGGAAAGAAAGTGTGAATTGTCTCCTTTGGTGGGCTACACCAAACTTTGGAGATATTATAATGGACTTGAAAATACCAATTAAAAATATTTTTTTGCAACCTCAAATGTTGTGCTGTCACTAATTTTCATAAGTGTACTTTATGACAACATAGACCTCTCTCTCTCAGATGTAGAAGTGTTACACAACACTCATACAACAGACTTCTTAATCTTCTTTCTGTTGGTGTCCCCCCAACCTCCTAGCATTTTAAGCAATTTACACTACTTTTTTTTCAGTAAATGTTTGTGTCCATTGGATTATAAGCGTTATTAAGAAATACAAAAACAAAATATTGGTGTTGGGTTTTCTTTTTATGAGCGCTCATCTTTTAAAAATACATAATGAGTTGGGCACAGTG
This sequence comes from Piliocolobus tephrosceles, assembly GCF_002776525.5. Taxonomy (NCBI): domain Eukaryota; kingdom Metazoa; phylum Chordata; class Mammalia; order Primates; family Cercopithecidae; genus Piliocolobus; species Piliocolobus tephrosceles. The sequence goes on from NC_045455.1 coordinate 93,362,004, forward strand.
ACTGGTGTCTGTACACCCAGCCCTTTGGGAGGCTGAGGAGGGAGGATCAGTTAAGGCCAAGAGTTAGAGACCAGCCTGATCAACACGGTGAAACCCCATCTCCACAAAAATTACAAAAATTAACCTGGCATAGTGGCGCACACCTGTAATCCCAGCTACTCAGAAGGCAGATGCACGAGAACTGCTTGAACCTCGGAGGCAAAGGTTGCAGTGAGTTGATATCACGCCACTACACTCCAGCCTGGACAACATAGTAAGACTCTGTCTCAAACACACACACAGCAAACAAAAATAAAAATACATAATAAAGTACGTAGAATAAAATTGTATGAGCCTAGGGGCTATGCCAAAATAATCTAATTGAGGGAAAAGGAGAAGGTAGCGATGAACTAAGACTGGCCATGAGTCGGTAATTGTGGAAGTCCAGCTCTATGTACATGGAGACTCATCATTTTAGTCTCTCTAATTTTATATATATATATGAATTTTTCATAAGAAAAAACTAAAAAAAGACAAGTATCATGGTTTCATTACCTCAACTAATAGTACAGTCACTCCTTCCATTCAGATTAATATATTTTTGTGAGGTACCTGTTTGAGCTATGACAGTCATCAAAAACTAATGTATAAATTAACTCAATATAATACCAGACCTTGTATCTCATAAAACCTAAATCAGCATTTTCCAAGTTAATGAAGCCAATTTAATCACATAGATCTCACTAAAATACTAACAGTTTTAAAACAAAACATTCATTGCATCTGTAATAATAAAAATACAATTTTATATTGTAAATACTAGTTCATCTTTACATCACCATTTACATTCTTACTATGTGGCTTTTAACATTTAGTTGTAAATGTGTAGATTTAAGAAATACATATACATAAATGGGGGGTTACATACCTTTAAAAGTTTTCAGCATAGAGGGCACAGGCCAATGTGTGAGAGCACAGCCGATGCCCGGGAAGCTGTATCCTATTTGTCCTTGCTGTCGCCAACGTGTGGTCCCATGCCTGGCGCACATTTCACATTCGATACCGTTTGTCAACTAAGGAGAAAAAAAGACACTTTGGAGTGGCATACAATAAGAATTTTAGAAGTGTAAAAATAAACTGAAACCCATCTCCTCATTTTCCAAGAGGGAGACAGAGGCTTAGGAAGGGTAAATCACAGAGCTAATGGATGTATGGTGAAAGAAATGTTTTAGGAAGATTGATCCAACATAGACCTGTGGGATGCTTCAGAGAAGAAAAACACGAAGCAAAGGCACACGTTAAGAGATCGCCACAATCATTACAGCGCAAGGTAATGGGAGCTGCGCTGGGAGGGAGGGAAGGTAATGAGATGCAGAGGAGGATCTGAAAGACACACAAAACGCTCCTCTGGGCGCTGCTTTCTCACTGTCAGTAAGATTTCACTTTAAACTATTTCCACACATGCTGGTATCAATCATGATGCCCAGATATTTTTACTCACGGCCCCAAACTGCACAAAAAGACATAATTAGCAGTTCTTTTGACTCATCTGGGGCCTCTGAGAGTGATTCATACCCTCCGCTACACAATTATCCACCATAAATATAGTTCGACCTCTGTCTATTCCAAGCAATGGTTCTTTATAATGTCCATTCATACGCTTTTTACTTCATCCCTATAGGAGTCCCACCTCTTTAACTATTCTTTTGAGATCTCCCATATTTTTTCTCCTCCACTTAAGATAATCTGTCTCAGTGCACATTATTCTGGAATAGAGCAGTAAACAATCTGTCAGAATTCAATAGCAATTTTTGTTTTTCTCTCCCACACGTGCTAAGATCAAAGATGTGTTTGAGTTAATAATTTCTCTTAAAATGGAAATACGAAGGAGTAAATATCTTCAGTGAGAAAAACTAGTTGACCTCTTTTGTTCAAGACCAGTAACCCAGAGGGAATCGAAGTTTTGATTGTCAGTAAAAAGGCAAATAATTTGAAGAAGCGTGTGGATAGTGGCTAAGAAAGGCCAGGATAAAGTCTGGGCAAGCAGAAGAAATACACTGGTGAAGCATCTGAGATTCAGAAGAGGAGCTCAGCCTCAAGGTGGGTGGGGACGCTGGAATGGGTGGGTGGGGAAGCAAGAATACCCCAGTGACAAATGTACAGAGGGACAAGGGGGCTGCCAACTGTTCCATAGACTGGAGATCATTGTGTGGCCCCTGCCTGGCCCCCAGGACACTCCAAGCCAGTCCCTAGCTAGCCCTTCTGCACCAAGCCTGTCAGCACACACTGTATGCAGCCTTCCCCAGGCTCTCACCCTGCCTCAGACCCCAGCAAGTTCCAGATCAAGTCTTCTCTCTTCCCTAGACGCTTTTCTGCCTGTGCCAGCCCACCACACCCTTGCCTCTCTGTACAGTACAACCGTCAGAGACAATTGTTTTGAAATTCAAGCCTAGCCTCTCCAGTGAAAATAAAGCCCCTTAAGAGTTTTTCTGACATACCACTTTTGTTCTTCCTTCAGAAAAAAAGAGGAGTAAATGAATTAAGAATGATACTTTAAAACAATCAGTATTTCCATCCTGTTTTTGTCCAGCTATTTAAAACAGCATACAACGTACAGCTTTAGAAGCAGCCTCTTATTTCAGGGTTGGTTTATAAACTGCATGGTTGAAAATACATCCCAGCCCAGGACTTTACAGCTGATGATCAAGAAATGAACAAAGCTGGAGCCCAAAAAGACCAATATAGTCAATGTGCTTAGACAAATGTCAGCAGCTGCCAAGGAAGATTTCATACTTAGAATGGTTATTCGACTAGAGATTAGTTCTATTATAAGAATTCGTTTCCTTTGCATAAGAAAAGTTTGAATACATTAAATAAGTGAGAGTTCTAGATGCCTGGGCACATAATGAAAGTTTTAAAAATAACTAAATACACTGTTTTCCAAGTGGGTTCAAAGATTTTCAGCAAAATAAAAAGAAGCTTTTGTTTTTAAAATAAAGTACACCAAAGGAATAATATACTTCTGTATTTCGGATGTGGCCAAAGCATAGAAATATGAACCTCAGAGTTTCATTGGTGCGCTTTATTTGTTCACTTATATACTCACTCATTGAATGTCTATTATATGCTGGGCATTGTGCTAGGTGCTAGAGAAGCAGGGAAAAGGAAGATATCTCACCCACAAGGATGTCAAATTGTGGGAGAAAGACATCGTTCTTAAATATGCCACATGTTTTAATAGGAATCTAAACTTATCTTGGGCTTGAGGCAATAACTGAGTAATAGATGCCAGGTTTCATTAAACACCTAGAGGAACTGTGTGAATTACGCAGTTAGAGTTATATAAGTAAAGACTGTGGTTTCTGGAAATCAAGAATAAGCTACAAGATAAGACATCCAGGTCGTCCAAACATATCCTAGAAGTCCTATAATCACCAGGAAACAAGCTAGACGTCAATAGTCCAGAAAAGCAGGACATGTGCCAAGAGCTACCAGAGTTAGCAGAGGTGAAAGACAGTCCAGAGGTTGACAAAGTCAGGCTAGATTCGAAACAGCACGAAAGTCTTGGGTTAAGATGGGCTAGTGATCTAGAATCATGGCCATTCAGTCAAGCTCATTTGTGTTCACAGGGCAGAAGTAAACCAAACCTTGACCACAGTAAACGCACATCTGTCATAAGCCTACCATGTGCCAGGCATTTGGCTAGTCACTTTATATAAAATATCTCATTTAGCTCCCACACCCCAAACTGTAAGAGAGTTGTTCACAGATGAGAAAACTGAGACTCAAAGAGATTAAATACCTTACCCCAAATAGCAGTGATCACCTGCCAAATCGTGAGTTATTTACAAATGAGAAAATGGAGACTCCGAAAGATTAAATAATTTGCCCCAAACCACAGTGATCATCTTGGTAGAGCTAGGATTCAAACCTTGAAGTCTGGCTCACAAGTCTGTGAAGTGAGGCTCATCTCTCTACTTCCTGCCTGGGAAGGCACACTGAAAGTGAGTCCGGAAGCTGAGGGAAAAGTGAGGAACCTCTGACTGCAGATTAATTTAGACAAGCCAGCTAAGAGAAAGGGAGCAAGGATTAAGGGCAGATAATAACAAAGTGATCCACGGGACTTCCATTGAATGATCAAATTAGATTTCATGTGACAGGTTTTTGTTTTTGTTTCTTGAAGTTTTGTTTTGTGCAAAATTTCAAGACAGCAGTGATTATGTGATTAGGTGTCTTGGCCCCTTTGATGTTGGCTGCGTTACTGCATGCCCAACTAAAGCTTCTAATAGCTGGGGACATTTCAGAGGCTGAACAAAGAGTTTATTAAAGAGAGTTACTCAGGAAAAGTGAAGACCAAAGAATGGAAGATTGGAGGCTGTTCAATAAAACCAAGTAGTCTGCCTCGGCTACACCACTTATCACCAACGGAACAGCAGCCAGGACTAAGCCTGCACCAGGGAAAACCTCTGGGTCCCTGCTGATAGAGACACGGGGCTGGTGTGCGGCTGTCTCCATGACTTTTAGTTCTAGGTAGGATAAGAGCTACTATCAAACCCTTTGTTGAAAGTGAATTTAAATTCAATATTAGCAAATAGTGAGTGACTGAAATAAAGAGAATGCCTTGTCTGAGAGTTCTTTTAGCAGAAATTAAAGAATAGTCAAGACTATGAGCATAGGAAGACATGAACACAGATGCACAAGAGGCCATTTCAAAAAACGTTTGACAGTTTCACAAGATGAAAAAATGAAAAGGAGAAACTTGCCCACACAACCGAGGGCACTATCTTGTTTTGGACTAGGAAGCCATATTATACTGTCTTCATACTCTTCCTATCATCTCATCCCCACAGCCTTAGAAGGCAGCCCGGGAACCGAAGGCCACCTCTAGCGGTTCCGAGCGTCGCCTCAGCAGCCGCACCCACGGCGCACGCTCGGTAGGCGGGGCTGAAGCCTGTCGAATAACGCGAGAGTTCCCAGCGGCAGGCGGTGGCGCCACGAGAGAAGCGCCGTGTAGCTGCGCTTCCGCAAAGATGGCGGCGGCTGCGGGGAGCTGCGCTCGGCTGGCGGCCTGGGGCGGAAGACTGCGACGGGGGCTCGCTGTCAGCCGACGGGCTGTGCCGAGTCCCGGCCCCTTGGCTGCGGCAGTGGCCGGCGCGGCCCTGGCAGGAGCAGGAGCGGCCTGGCACCACAGCCGCGTGAATGTCGCGGCGCGCGATGGCAGCCTCACAGTCTCAGCACAGGTACGGGACGAACTCCTCCTGCTAGCCCCAGTCAAGCTCCTCCCTCCCCTGACGCCCTTTGGCGGGGAGTGGTTTGGCGCTGGGCGGCTGTCCCGGAGCCGTGGGTGGGGGTGCCGCTGCGGGTCGGGGCGCGCTGCGACTGGTGGGACTCGCTCCTTCCTGGACTGGCCCCCGCCCTGAGCCCCCGAGGGCCTTCTACGCCGGTGAGGGGAGATTCCGCCTCCCTTGGGAGAACCCGGCGGACGCTGAACACCACAACCCACAAACTGGCCGCACTAATTTCGTGGTGATGAGTGTGGGCGTGTCTTAATTCAAGCCTCCTAATTCAGAATCTCACTGCGCCTCGCCCCTTCCTCCCTCTCTGGTCTTTGAAGGGGCATTCACATCCACACGTGTTTTGCGTCCAGTTACCCCGCTGGGATATACCTTTGTTTACCTTTGTAAGTTTTACGACCTCTTCTTTGCATAGCATGATGAAGTTCTGTCGATTGGTTTTTTAAGTCACGAAAGTGTCAGCCATAAAAATTAACCAGTTGATTTCCAGATTTTATTATCAACTTTAAGGAACATTATTGCATGGTTATAAACCTTAATATCTTAGTGGACCATAATAAGTTCTAAGCAAAAATTGCTCCTAAAACCTCCATCTATTAAAGATAAGAGTCGGCCAGGCGCAGTGGCACACGCCTTTAACCGCAGGACTTTGGGAGTCCGAGGCGGGTGGATCACCTGGGGTCAGGAGTTCGAGACCGGCCTGGCCAACATGGTGAAACCGCCCCCCCACCCCCACGTCTCTATTAAAAATACAAAAAAATTAGCTGGGCATGGTGGCGGGAGGCTGAAGTGGGAGAACTGCTTGAGCCCGGGAGGCGGAGGTTGCAGTGAGCCGAGATCAACCCATTGCACTCCAGCCTGAGCTACAAGAGCGAAATTCCGTCTCAAAAAAAAAAAAAAAAAACAGATTCAGGTTCCCTGATTCAAGATAAATAATTTAACGCATTTGAAAATTTGAATGAGTAGTACTTTAAAATTTTTGTAGACGTAATAAGTTTTTACATACGAGCTTTTTTGAAAATTGAAAGTAGTGTTTTATTTTTTTCTTAGATTTACATTATGCCTTTCTAGCGAAAAACTCAAGGAACATTCAGATACAACAAAAAAGAGAGGAAAGAAGGCCTTGTGAATTAAAATTAAGTATTGGCAAGTGATATTCCTTATTTGTATTAATAACACAAATTATTATAATATAAATTATATTAATATAATGTAAACATAATAGATATAATGGAAAGGTGTATCATCTAGTGTTTTTATAGCATTTTTGTGAATCTTGTACCAAGGAGTTCAGTGTATTCATCGTTAGTTTCTCTCTCCCCTTGATTCATTCTGTTTTTAAGACCCTTAGGTTAATCTTCTGTGGAGTATCACTTTAACCACACAGTGTACCCTTCTTCAGAAACCATTAGTGTCTCATTTTGCTGACAGTAAAATGCACTTTTTTTTTTTTTTTTTTCTGAGACCGAGCCTCCTCTCTCTGTCACCAGGCTGAAGTGCAGTGGCACGATCCCGGCTCACTGCAACCTCTTGACTCCCCGGTTCAAGTGATTCTCCTGCCTCAGTCTGGCGAGTAGCTAGGATTACAGGCATATGCCACCACGTCCAGCTATTTTTTTTTTTTGTATTTTTAATAGCGCCGGGGTTTCACCATGTTGGCCAGGATGGTCTCGATCGCCTGACCTCGTGATCCGCCCGCCTTGGCCTCCCAAAGTGTTGGGATTACAGGCGTGAACCACAGCGCCTGGCCAAAATGCACGTATTAAAACTTTGTCCTTCAGGGCCCTTTGAGTCACACTCTGACCTGACACTACCCAGGCACCGTCCCACTAAAGTGATTCACTCACTAGCCCTAGAAAAAGACTTAAATACCACTCACCCCCCAGCAGCAGTTTGTAGACTCTTGATTTCACTTATCCATGTAACTGGTTTTTTTCCGGCCCACTTCTAGTCTTTATCCTTTTAAATCCCTAACTTGACTCTGAACACTTCACAGTAGTGTAGTTATTTTGGATTCTCTTCCCAACTCTCAGTTTTCCTTCCCTGCAGCTTTGTAAGTTTAATCTTAGCTATAGTAATACAGAAACCATTTTATTATCAATTGTTTAATAAAGTCTGTTGGCATAGCATTTGCCTGATCTGCTGTTGGACTGAGACAGTGGTTCTCATCGTTTTGCCAGCACGGTGGACATTCCTTTCAGCATCAGTGGCTGAATACAGGAAGGATTGAGAGGACCTGTAGCTTGAAAACTTTGCCTTCACCTCAGTGATTTTGATACATTTCCCTAAGAGGTGGGCCTGTTAATTCTCCTCTACCACCACTACTTTGGGGACAGGTGTGCATAGTTGAGCTAGATATATACTAGAATTTTGACTTGCGATGAATCTTCCATCGCCATACAATTTTGTGCATTAATACGGTTATGTTGGTATTGCAAGTTGGTAAAGTCTTCCTAGTGGCCCTATAATGATAGTGAATACGTCTGGCCCGGCCCAGTGGCTCACGCCTGTAATCCCAGCACTTTTGGAGGCTGAGGTGGGCGGATCACGAGGTCAGGAGATCGAGACCATCCTGGCCAATACAGTGAAACCCCATCTCTACTAAAAATACAAAAAATTAGCCGGGCGTGGTGGCGGGTGCCTGTATTCCCAGCTGCTCGGGAGGCTGAGGCAGGAGAATGGCATGAACTCGGGAGGTGGAGCTTGCAGTGAGTTGAGATCACGCCACTGCACTTCAGCCTGGGCAACAGAGCGAGACTCTGACTCAAAAAAAAAAAAAAAAATAGTGAATATGTCCTTCATTTTCAGTCATTTTACTAACTGCTTTTTTTCTAATAAAAACATAAATTTATATTAATGAAGTCCTACACTTTTCTAGTTCCCATTGTGACCAACAGCTTGCATTTTTGAGGGTCAATCAGGAATTAAGGGTAGAGTTTCATGTCATGAAACAGTAGATAAATTGGAACCTTCCTTTTTTCTTTACTTTCTTCCTTTCACAAGTATTGAAATCTTACTCGGTCCTAGACAATATGCCAGGAGCAGGGATTGGAGATGCAGTGTATGTGCTTTCAGTTTAATGGGGAAGGGCAGTTTAAATACAGTGTGATCAACGCTGTGGTCGGGTTAAATACTGGGTGCTGTGGAAGCATAGTGGAAGAGTATTTCACACAGTCTTGGTTTCCTGAAGGAATTATGTGTAGGTTGACACCTGGAGGGTGATTGCGAGTTTGCTAGGCAAAGAGAAGGGGAAGAGTTTCGTTGGCAAAGGAAATAGCTTTACAGAGGTCTGAAAGTAAGAGTTTGACTCAGTAGAGTAAGAGCTGCGAAAGATGGGGTTCAAAACTGGGTTTGAGCAGTGGCTGGGAATCAGATCATTAAGTGTCCCATAAGCCATGTGACAGGAATTTTTATCTTGAGGACAGCAGGAATCCGTTGCAGGATTTCTTAACCCTCATGGAGCCCCATATGTCCATGCATAGAATTTAGGGGATCTGTGAACTTAGAAAAAATATTACAGTTTTGTTTTCATTGACAAAATTTCATTGACAAAAATTTTGTTTCATTTTTGTTTTCATAAATTGTTTAATGTTTTCTTCAATTCATTTAATGAATGTAGGCAACAAACTCTAGTGATATTACAGTAACTGCCTTTGTCATCAACAGAAATCTCAGATATTTTCCTACTATATTAGAGTTGTTATGAGTATTTCAGAGTATCACTTCTTCAAAATGAAAGCACTTTTTAAAACTGCCACCATATCAATTTAATGCATAAATGAGTCCATGTAATACTATATCACAAATTTGTTTGTGACCTTTGGAAAGAGTATTGGGACTTTAGTAAAGACAGTGAATTGAAAATTAGATTTAGGGAGCTGTTGTAGTAATTCAGGAGAGAGTTGATGATAGCTAAATTAGTGGATGAATTTAAAATACATTTAAAAGATAAATTAGTAAAAACCCTGAATTGCAAGTCTATGTATTGTATTGTTACACCTGGCCAACAAAATAGTGCCTCCAGCAAAGAAATTCTTAGTGGAACTTGTTTTAGATCATGTCAGCACATCAGTTATTTCTATGTAAACTGCTGCTTTTGAAATAATATATGAAAACTTTTTTAAGCTTTTAGTATTACTCCCATTACAATGTTATATTTGATTCAGACATGTAAAATCAGAAACCATAGGAGGAGAAAGATTTATTCTCTTGTTCCATTCCATTCTGCTATGAAAGGATAGCTGCGTTCAAGCCTTGATACATTTTATGAAATTATAAAAAGTTATTTCAATGGAGAAAGGAGGTTTAGGAACAAGAGAGTTTTAGAGTTGCAAGGGTAAAAGTATTTCTTTCCTGTAGGAATTTAAATAATAAGTGTTACGGCAGTGGTCCTCAACCTTTTTGGCACCAGGGACTAGTTTCATGGAAGACAATTTTTCCACTGACGGAGATGGGGGTGGTTGCGGGATGTAACGGCTGCACCTCAGATCATCAGGCATTAGTTAGATTCTCCTAGGAGTGCAGCTCACAATAGGTTTTGCGCTCCTGTCAGAATCTAATGCTACTGATCTGACAGGAGGTGGAGCTCATGCGGTAAGCTCTTTTCACCCACCACTCACCTTTTGTTGTGTGGTCTGGTTCCTAACAGACCATGGACCCTTACTGGTCCATGGCCCATGGGCTGGGGACCCCTGTGTTGTGGTTACTATTGTATTTTGTTATTAGAAGCTAGAATCATATGTTGGCAAATCCAAACTGATTAAAACAAACCTCCATTTCACGAAGTAGATATTCAGCAGTAGATGATCAGACTAAAAGTAAAGCTTTCTGAATCATTACTTCTTTTTTTTTTTTTTTTTTTTGGAGATGGAATCTTGCTCAGTCACTCAGGCTGGAATGCAGTGGCACAATCTCAGCTCACTGCAACCTCCACCTCCGGGGTTCAAGCAATTCTCCTGTCTCAGCGTCCCGAGTATCTGGGACCACAGGTGCATGCCACCACGCCCAGCTAATTTTTTTGTATTTTTAGTAGAGATGGGGTTTCACCATATTGGTCAGGCTGGTCTCGAACTCTTCACCTCAGTTGATCCATCCGCCTCAGCTTCCCCAAGTGCTGGGATTACAGGCGTGAGCCACCGCACCTGGCACTATTACTATTTTAAGTCATTGTAATAATGCCCAAAACTGGGGAAGAAGAGTAAAAACAGCAGAGCCAAAGTAAAATACAATATAGTTCACAGTTGGCAACAGTGATGTTTTATTTGTTATTATTCACTTGTTAATTGCATGAATATTTCATTTACTCCCTAAATTTTCTTTCCAAATTATTCATAATATTGGTTACTTTAGGTTTTTTTGACTTCATAACAGATTTTTGTTGTTGCTGTTTGCTTTTAATAGAAAATTTTTCCACTATTTGAAAAGTAAAATTATTTTGCATAACATTATCTATAATGCTGTATTTTTTATTCTAAATAAATACACATTCTTTATACAAATTCATTGATATTTTCTTGGATATGTTTATTTACATTCATATTTATAAATCCATAAAACTCTCCTCTGTTATAATTTGTTTTTTTTCTTTCATAGTGCTTATCGATCTTTGAAATTCTTTTTTTTATTACTTTTTTTTTGAGACGGAGTCACGCTCTGTCGCCCAGGCTGGAGCACGCGATCTCTCTTGGCTCACTGCAAGTTCCACCTCCCGGGTTCACGCCATTCTCCTGCCTCAGCCTCCTGAGTAGCTGGGACTACAGGTGCTGGCCACCATGTCCAGCTATTTTTTTGTATTTTTAGTAGAGACGGGGTTTCACTATGTTAGCCAGGATGGTCTCGATCTCCTGATCTTGTGATCTGCCCGTCCTGGTCCCCCACAGTGCTGGGATTACAGGCGTGAGCCACCGCGCCCGACCCTGAAATTTTTTTATATACTTGTTTATTTTGTCTTCCCTTGCTAGAATGGCCTCTTGGCCTCTTTTTCATCTCTGTATTCTTAGTACCTAGAATAATCACAGTCACATAATGGCACATCGTAAATGTTTATCTAGGGTGAATGAACTGAAAGGCATTAGATAACAAAGTGACCTTCTCTAACTTTGGTTTGATTGGCGTTTATAGAAATATCAGACAACCAATATCTAGAAATGGTTAGAATCAGCTAAGTTACTAACTGTCCCAGATATATTCAATTACACACTTAGAGCCATGGAGACATGTCATGCCATGTTCCCATTAGAAAACATAAGTAAATAAGAGGCTTTGCTCTTACCTGCTGTGTCCCAAGGGCCTAGAAAAAAGTCTGGCACATAGTAGGTGCAGTAAATATTTATTGAATGGGTGAATTAATTGATGACATCTATAATGTTTTAATAATAGATACACCTTTGTCTCTGAAGTTTAAAGATGGGTCCGTTTAACCTGTTACTACATATAAGATTGCATTTTTAATATATATTATTAACATTTATGTTTGTCTTTATATAGTAAGCTTTTGTCCTTTGCTATCACATTAAAATATCAAATATTCATTTTAGAATTTAAGTAAGATTATATTTTCATTTCAGTTATTGAGATGCTTCAACTGGTAAACCTCAAGCCAATTAAATTAGTTTTAAATTTGGGAAATAATCCTGACATGGCAAAAACCAGCTATATTAATAAACTATTTTTACATCTTAGTTAAGTGCATGTTACACATTTTACACCAACTGAAGATATCACAAGCTCTGTATCTTAACAATTGGCTGAAAATCCTGTTAGCAAGAGGATGGCTTTGGTTTACATACTCTGTGTTTGAGGTAGAGAGTAAGCCCTGTAAGAACGTGAATGTGAGGCCGGGTGCAGTGGCTCACGCCTGTAATCCCAGCATTTTGGGAGGCCGAGGCAGGTATATCGCTTGAGGCCAGGGGCTCGAGACCAGCCTGGCCAACATGACAAAACTCCATCTCTACCAAAAATACAAAAATTAGCCAGGCATGGTGGTGTGTGCCTGTAGTCCCAGTTACTTGGAAGGCTGAGGCAGGAGAATTGCTTGAACCCTGGAGGTGGAGGTTGCAGTAAGCCAAGATTGCACCACTGCACTGTAGCCTGGGTGACAGAGTCAGACTCCGTCTCAAACAAACAAAAAAAAAAAGAACCTGAATGTGGCTGACTTAGGCTTCAGGGTGAGAGAAGGCTGCTTTGCATAATACAAGCAGAAGAATTTGGAGCATATAAGGAAATGTGGGGGGAAGTGAGTACTGGAAGTGGAGATGGAGGGAGAAGGAAGGACAGGATTGGAAAGGCATTAGTCTTAAGATCTCTGTAGTCTTAAGAAACTCTGTAGTCTTAAGATGTCCCCTTCTTTCATCCCATCATAAGCAAAGTCTAGCAAATGCACAAGTGCTTGGATAGAGTTGCACAAGGCTCCCGTGGTTTTAAGCAGAAGTAGCACTGGATGGAAGTGATCATCAAAAGAGGAGACATGGAGAATGTAAGTACCTCCACTGCCCCGGTTCTTAGCAACACTCCTGGAAGGATTTTGAATATTCCTAGATTGTAAAATTAAAGGTAGGATTGATCTCTATCAGAGTCCAATAAGGAGACAGAAATCAAACCAGTAATTTGAAGAAGGAAATTTAATGTAAAAAAGTAGTAGAAGGTAATTGACTACTAAGGGAGTCATACTCACAGAGGCCCAGAAGTAGCAGGTGTCAAAAAGTAGCTGCTGCCTCTAGGCTGAAGAAGAGTGGACCGTGAAGGAACTAAAGAGGAGAGGTATCCTCCTCCACCCCAAAGCGGAGATTCAGCCTTTTTCAAGAGGCTCTGCCTATCACAAGAGTATAAAGCCTGCTTCAGCCGAAGAAGCTTGTCAGATGGCACAGGCCGCAGCTAGTCTGTAGAAGGAGCCTGCCATTGGTGGAAGGGGTGAGTGGGCTGGAACTACTGTACAGTATTGACCTGCTGGGTGGGAGAGTGTGGCCTGAGGGACTGGCTTGGAGCTACTGCAGAGGTGGTGCCGTGGAGCAGCTCGTAGCTGCGGCCTGGTGGGTTGTGTGTGACCTAAGGGCCCCTGGAGCTGCCGTGGAAACTGTTCATTAAAGCTGTTTGGAAGCCACCCACCAGTGGGTCCTGAAGGTGCAGCTGAAGTCAGTATACCTGCCCACCAGAACTAATTGGAAGTGATTGTGGCTGGTCTGTGAGGGCCTTTGGGCTCCGGTTCTGAATAATGAAAGGTGAACTGAGACCTGAGAGGAAAGTGCCTTTTTGCCTCTGCTGTCTTGCAGTGTCACTCTCATGCCCTCTACGGACAGAGTTATCCCAGCTGGCAAAGGAGAAGAGTTTACAGAGTCCAGCTCTAGTATCACCAAGCAAAGAAGTGTGGATTTTAGCTGGGAGACAATAAATTGATAACCAGTATACAGTTCTGGAGAGTCACCCAGGTTTCAAGAAGCAGGGTTTCCATTTCTTCTAGATTGTCTAGATTATTTGTGTAGAGGTGTTTATAGTATTTCCTGGTGGTAGTTTGTATCCTTCTGTGGGGTCAGTGGTGATATCCCGTTTATCATTTTTTATTGTGTCTATTTGATTCTTCTCTCCCTTCTTCTTTATTAGTCTAGCTAGCGGTCTATCTATTTTGTTAGTTTGTTTTTTCAAAACACCAGCTCCCGGATTTGTTGATTTTTTTTTTTTTTTTTTTTTTTGGAGGATTTTCTTGTCTCTATCTCCTTTAACTCTTCTCTGATTTAGTTATTTCTTGTCGTCTGCTAACTTTTGAATTAGTTTGCTCTTGTCTCTCTAGCTCTTTTAATTCTGATGTTAGGGTGTCAATTTGAGATTTTTCTAGCTTTCTGATGTGGGCATTTAGTGCTATAAATTTCCCCCTTAACATTGCCTTAGCTATGTCCCAGAAATATCTCTTTGTTCTAACTGGTTTCAAAGAACTTGTTGATTTCTGCCTTAATTTCATTATTTACCCAGGAGTCATTCAATTTCCATGAAATTGTGGGATTTTGAGTGAGTTTCTTAATCCTGAATTCTAATTTGATTGCACTGTGGTCTGAGAGACTGTTGTGATTTCAGTTCTTTTGCATTTCCTGAGGAGTGTTTTACTTCCAGTTAGGTGATCAATTCTAGAATAAGTGCTATGTGGCTCTGAAAAGAATGTATATTCTGTTGATTTGGGGTAGAGAGTTCTATAGACATCTACTAGGTCCACTTGATCCAGAGCAGAGTTTTCTATCTCATTGATCTGTCCAATACTGACAGTGGGGTGTTAAAAGTCCCCCACTAATGTTGTGTGGGAGTCCAAGTCTGTTCTCTTTGAAGGTCTCTAAGAACTTGTTTTATGCATCTGAGTGCTGTAGGTATATAGGTATTGGTGCCTATATATTTAGAATAGCTCTTGTTGTTGAATTGTTTCCTTGACCGTTACGTAATGCCCTTCTTTGTCTTTTTTTGTCTTTGTTGATTTAAAGTCTGTTTTGTCAGAGACTAGGATTGCAACCCCTGTTTTTTTTTTGCTTTCCATTTGCTTGGTAAATTTTCCTCCATGCCTTTTTTTTGAGCCTGTATGTGTCTTTGCATGTCTCCTGAATACAGCACACTAATGAATCTTGACTCTTTATCCAATTTGCCAGTCTCTGTCTTTTTATTGGAGCAGTTAGCCCATTTACATCTACGGTTAGTATTGTTACGTGTGAATTTGATCCTATCATCATGATGCTATTTAGTTATTTTGCACACTAGTTGATGCAGTTTCTTTGTAGTGTCATTGACCTTTATATTTTCATGTGTTTTTGCAGTGGCTGGTATCGGTTCTTCTCTTCCATATTTATTGCTTCTTTTTGTTTGTTTTGTGTCTTGTGTCTTTTGAGACAGAGTCTCGCCTTGTTGCCAGGCTAGAGTGCAGTGGCGCAATCTTGGCTCAATGCAACCTCCACCTCCAGGGTTCAAGCAGTCCTCCTGCCTCAGCCTCCTGAGTAGCTGGGACTACCAGCGTGTGCCACCACATCTAGCTAATTTGTTGTATTTTTAGTAGACATAGGGTTTCACCGTGTTGGCCAGGATGGTCTCGATTTGTTGACCTTGGGATCCGCCTGCCTTGGCCTCCCAAAGTGCTGGGATTACAGGCGTGAGCCACCGCTCCTGGCCAATTATTATTTTCTAATCTTTTAGTGTTTTCAGTTCCTGGGTGTGAAGAATAAGAAATAGAAACATGTTTTAAGGGATGTTTTATTTTGTTTAAATTTTGAAAGTGGCCACAAAGAGAAGATTTATTTTTAAACAATATATTTGATATCATGCTTCTTTTAGGAGATCTTGCACGGCAGGCCTGGTGGTAACGAAATCACTCAACATTTGCTTGTCTGGAAAGGATTTTATTTCTCCTTCGCTTATGGAGCTTACTTTGGCCGAATATGGAATTCTGGGTTGAAAATTATTTTAAGAATGTTGAGTATTGGCCTTCAGTCTCTTCTGGCTTGTAGAGTTTCTGCTGAGAGTTCCGCTGTTAGTCTGATGGGTTTCCCTTTGCAGGTGACTTCGCCTTTCTCTCTGGCTGCCCTTAGCAGTTTTTCCTTAACTTCTACCTTGTAGAATCTGATGATTATGTGTCTTGGGGTTGGTTGATCTTCTCATAGAATACCTTAATGGTGTTCTCTGTATTTCCTGAATCTGCATGTTGGCCTGTCTTGCTAGTGTTATATATCAAGTTTTGGTGCTGCAAAAGAAATAGCGCTCAAATATAAAATTTTCTTTTAATTCTCGGCAAGGCAAGGTACTGCTATAGAAGGGTGCGCCCTTACAGATGGAGCAATGGTGAGCACACACTTGGACAAGGGAGGGGAAGGGATTCTTATCCCTGAGGTATGTGGCCCCTGCTGCTGTGTTGTTCCCCTGTTGGCTAGGATTAGACAGCACCAGCTAAACTAATTTCAACTGGTTAATTTAAAGAAAGTGACGGGGTGAGTGGTTTGGCGGGAAGAGTAGTTATGGCAGAGCAGGTAATGAGAATCGTGAGTCAGGGTGGAGTAGGTAATTGGAATGAGTCAGGGTAGAGCAGGTAATCGAATTGAGTCAGGGTGGAGCAGGTAATCAAAAAAGGTTGCTTCATGAGGAACTTCAGTTTAAAAGTAGAAGGCAAAGAATTGAACATACATATCAATTCTTTGAAAAGAAATTTAGAACTCATATCTACCAGCCCCTCCCCTTGTATTTCCTTACAGCTTTCTTTTCAAACTTTTTTAACATGGCTTGGCTTAGTTGTTTTGCTTGATTTTCCAAAAGAAGAAGCTTCGCTGGATAAGGTGGAGGATAGTTTAGGGAGGTTTTAGTAAATGCCGTTTTTTATGAGCCTCTGCATCAACCTACAGATGCATGGTGTGACACAGCACCTGACAAGAATAAGTACACTCATTAACGGCTGTGGGGGAGGTAAGAATTGAGGCTATCATTCCTTTCCATTTACGAAACCACTTTTCTAGCCATCCTTTAAAGGGGTCATTTACCCTGAGTTGCTGGCTAACTCATTGGACAGAGCAGTCAGACCTTGCAATGCCTTTGTTATAGTTCCATTAGGGGCAGTGTTGTTTGAGACAAAGGTGTAACGTTGAGTTTTAATCATGATGCAGATTCCTCCTCTTTTTGCTAATATCATGTCTAAGGCTATCTGATTTTCCGAAGCCATCTGGCTAGTAGCCCTTAAGTGTTCAGCTATTCCTTTAATAGCATTTTTAGTGTAGTTAATAAATTGCTGTTGGTTGTAGTAGATGTGGATTATCTAATCTACATTTTTATTGTTACCTGTCAAATAGTGACGTAAATCCTGCAGCTATTTGATTTTGGGCTTTAAATTGATCTGGAATTCCCTGTGGGATTCTCATTGTGTCTAAATAGATCTGAGAGTCTAAAGACCCATAAGGGGCTTCTCTCGCTTTACGATGTCTTATTTTTCCTTCCTCTGGTTGATGAAATGCCAGGGTGAAAGGGATAGCCAGTTGGACTAAAGCACAAGTGCCACTCCAGTTATTCAGCAGAGTGCCCAGTAAAGGTCCACCACAATACCACCACACATCCACTCAGGGATGAACAAGGGCTGACTGATTGATAAGCTCTTGAAAATTCTTAAGCTCACGGCATCCCTTCAGGTCTCCAAGGAATGCTAAGTTTCCTCCCTGTCATGAGAGACACGAAGTGAACTTAGTGTTGGGAGATGGAAGCTGGAGGGCCGTTGGGGGCTGAACCGCAGGGTGACGGACTTCGGGATGTAGCAGAGAGAGAGCTTGGCATGACTTATTACTCCCGGCTGTAGAATCCTGGAAAAGAACTACCATGCAGCCCACACCTGGTCAACTGGAGGACCACCTTAGTGGAAAGGGGACAGTTTGGGCCTCTGACCTGCCATGTGCACAAGCATAACAATTGCTTTTGTTTAACGTGTGGATGGAATATTTGATCCATTCCAACCAGGCATTTGCATCTTGGTATCCTGTTTTAATTGCCAAAGTTTGTTCTAAGTCTTTAACTTCTGTGATCCTCTAGTAAAATGAATGTATGGTTTTAGGAAATTACAAAAACGGGTTGGGGCAGTCCATCCTTGCTCTTTAGTGGTCCACAAAACGTTGGACCAACTACGGCATAAAAGCTCTACATAAGGAGGCAAGACTCCTGTTTGACACTGGGGTCTGTATTGAAATGCTAAATTTGATATTATTTACTTAATAAAATTTAAGTTGGATGTCTTTTATGTTCAGAGAAAGCAGAATGCCTCCACCTGTGCAGTTCGAAGTCTGACTTCTTTGAATCGTATCAAAAAAGAAAAATCAAGATTCAGTATTCACTGAAATTTAATTTACTTTAAGTGCACATTTAGTGTTTAGTATCTTATAACTACCATTCTAAAGTACTTATACCTAAGTATTTAGGTTTTATTCATCATTTTACTAATACTTAGTATAGTCTTTAATTCATGATAGGTACTAATAAATAACTGTTAAGTGAATAAGTGAGTGAATGAATGAATGTTAAGAGTGTCCAGCTAAAGCTGTGCTTAAAGTGGCTACATTCAGTTCAAAATCAGCATGCTTTTCCTCCGATCTACAATCCATTCGTATTGTTCCTATACCTACTTGCATTTGCAGTTTTAAAGCATTTTCACCTATCACTGAGCAGTGGCTACTGTCTAGAATGTTCCTTAATTTAGGTTTGGTTGATGTTTCCTCATGATTCTTGCACTTTTTTCACAAATGCCACTAAAGCCGTGCTGTGCTCTTTTCAACGCGTCATATTAGGAGGTACACAAATCAGATTTCTACTGGTGATCATTATAATTACTTTTATCATTTGGTAAGAAGAAATCTGCCAGGTTTCTTCATTAAAAATTTAATAAGGACTTTATGCTCATTAATAAGTATTTTGAGGGGAGATAATTTTGTGGCTTCATAAGGCTTAGTCCTCTCCAGTGTTTACTCATGTATTCATTTATTTATATATACGGACTCATGGATTCCCATTTTACTCAGAGTTTCCATTTACTTTGATATTCAGTCGCCCCATATGTAACCAGTCTCCTGAAAGCCGGTGCCTTGAATACTGGGTTCTCTCCTCCCCTCGTCCCTGGCAAAGGGGAGGAAGGAAGAGGGGGTGCAGCCAAGTCTTGCTTAACCCATCTGAGAGAGGAGAGCTTTTAACTTTGATGTACAAAATGGCAGTTAATTTTCCTAGGATATAGTAGATTACACTCTCTGAAATGTCAGACAAATAATGTTAATAATGGGAAAGGGAAGAAGATGCCTGGGAGAGCAGCTTCTAGGAAAATAAAATTAAGCATCTTTTCTCACCAACTTTAATGCGTCATTTTTATATACTATATTTAAATATTTGTATATATATGCTGACCTTGGTACTGGAAAGATTTAAAGTGACTTAGAAAAATGCTGCTGCAGGTTAGAATTTTTAAATGGAGAGAAAAATGAGAGTAAGAAACATAAGCCATAAAGAAGACTAAAATACATGCTATAACACACCAGGTGTGTTGGCTCCTGCGTATAATCCCAGTGCTTTGGAGGCTGAGGCGGGAGGATTTCTTGACCAGGAGTTTGAGGCCAGCCTGGGCAATACAGCAAGACCTCGTCTCTACAAAAAAATAGAAAAAAAAAAAAAGGCCAGAATTGGTGGTGCACGTCTGTAGTCCCAGCTCTTTGGGAGGCTAAGGTGGAAGGATATCTTGAGCCTGGGAGCCTGAGGCTACACTGAAGCATGATCACACCACTACAGTCCGGCCTGGATGGTGGAGCAAGACCCTAAATTTAAAACAAACAAACAAACAAACAAAGACACAAGTGGAAAAGTTGGATTTTCAGGGCAGCAAGGATATTTTTTCCGTTGCAGCAGGAATGAAAACAGAGTGCATGGTAAATCCTAGAAGCCGATGATAGACTAATTCCACGTTTTCCTTCTGGTCAAAAAAGGCTTAAAAAAAACTGATGTTGAACTGCTCTGAAAAATAAAGAAGTAGGTTCAGGGATCTGTAATCTGCTACTGGAGTGGGTAACCCAGATGGTTAGGGGGAGAGGGAATAGTTTACAAAGCTGTGAAACTGAACCATGAGAGCTGAGATGCAACAATTCTGATGAATGTAGGACCAGTTGCCACAGACTTCTAATGGCTTTCTTCTAGTGAGTCAGCTAAGTGGGGTTTTTTAATGTTGCTGTAAAGTATTATCTAAAACATGTTTTTTCATAAACCTTGGTATTTGACTTTAATACAAGTAATATATTGGGCATTAAATTTAAAAATTGTTAAAATACCAGGTGGTTTGCTTTTGATATTATGTAAATTCATATTTTGAACTCATTTTTTATTTTGTGAGTACAATCTGACTAAAAGAGATGGTTACCAATTTTAAATAAAAGCAAGAAATGTAGACCATTATGTTTAAATAAGCAAAACTATATTATAACTTAAGAAGTGAATTTGCAGTTTCATTAGATGTAGAATCTCTTTTTCTATTGCATGTCAGTGAATATTTTAAACACTCAATGTAGTTAATAAGATGAATCTATTTTAATTTGCTCTAAGAGCCATAATCATAAAATTAAATTGGCTTTCTTTTGTTTCAAGCTGTCTGACCATAGATTTGTGGTGATTATTTTTGTGAAAAAGAAAAAAAAAAATGCTAATAGGACAGTAACAGTAGGTAAAACTGGAACTTATTGGAGTGTACCGTTAGTATATTTGTGTGCAGTGCATTGGTTTAATAACAGTACATGTAAAATTGATATGCCAAGAGCAGTAAACTCAATAGCAACATGCAGAAGTTTAGTGACCGTGAAACATTGTAATCCCAGTGAAGACTAAAGCTTTCTTGCAACAGTAAAGGAAGAATGCAAAGAAGGTTTTATACTTTATTGCCTCAGGTGAAAAATGTCTGTAGAAACAGGTAAGTGATGACAAAGCTTTGATGTTAATAAACCCAAATGGAAGTCAAAAATCAAAGTGTGTAAATGGCTACATTATGAAAAGAGAGATGACAAAGTTATACCCTGTAATTAGATGTAATTTGTGCTTTTGGCATAGCTGTTTGTCCTGCATGAATGAGAGGTTGTCTTACTTTCCTTCCTTGTATAATAGGACAGTAGTTAACGATCCTGCTGTAAATCTGTGGAGTGACTTTTCTGGGAGAAAGAACAACAAATTGTAATATCAAAGCAAAGTATATTTAACCTTTTCTTTTGCATTTATATTGTTTAGTGGAATCCAAGTAAATATTACTGTTTGTTCTTGTTCTATAAACCATGTGTTTTAGTAGCTAATATATACAAATTCTGCTTCTGTTACTGTGAATTTTGGAGTTTTATGAATTACAACAGTGCATAAACATACCAAAAGCCACTAAGAGTAGCAGTATATGAATCTAAATGTTTTATTTATAGTTTAAAAAGCAGTAAATATTTGGTAGAGTAAATTAGTAGTAAATATATTCTCTCAATAACTCTTCATAAATAACATTATTAAATGTTTTCAGAGTATAAGTAATTTCAATATAAAAATAATATTTAATGAATCATATTTTTTAAGTATAGCATGGCCTTAAAATCCTCATAGACATCTGTGAAACCTACATAGATATGTGGTTCCATAGATAGTTCCATAGATATTTCTAAGAAAATAAGGTGTTATGAAATCTTAAATTTATCCACATGGATATCATTTGTTTTGTGTGTTATGTACTAGAAACTTGATACCTTAAGATTGCAGGCATCTTTGTCCTCAGTCCCTCATCACTTAGCTGTGTGTACCCTGCTCACTGCCACCTCCGCCTCCCAAGCCATTCTCCTGCCTCTCAGCCTCCCAAATAGCTGGGACTACAGGTGCCCGCCACCACGCCCGGCTAATTTTCTGTATTTTTAGTAGACATAGAGTTTCACCGTGTTAGCCAGGGTGGTCTCTGTCTCCTGACCTCATGATCCACCTGCCTCGGCCTCCCAAACTGCTGGGATTACAGGCGTGAGCCACCACTCCTGGCCAATGGAAACCATTTTTAAAATTAGGCAAGATGAACCTTAAATATGAAAGCACAATGTGTTTCCACAAACTGTTCCAGATATTTCAAAGGAAAATATGGATAATGCGGCATATCTGCTGTTTGGAATTACGTCATTTTTCTCATTCACTAGTATATACAATTAGACGATTATATACAGTAAGAAGCTATAAATGGGTTGATTTCTGCATTTCTTGAACGTCAGGAGATTAAATCACACTGTTGAGTGTTTTACGGACAAAACCTTTTTCATTTTAACTTGGTCATAATTGCCCAATTAAGAAACCAGCTCGAATCAGCACATTTTCAGTATGGCTCTGCCTCCATTCAGACCCAGTCCTGGGAAGTTCTGGAATGCTTGGATTGCTCCAGGATTGAATTCCAGGTCAGAGAACTGCTTTTTCGGTGATGGTGGTAGTACTGCTTTGACTGTTGCTTTAGCGGGAGCCTGGTGAATGGAGCTGTGACTGCCCCACTGCAAAGGAAAAACAGGAGACAGCTGAGCACTTCCCAAAGGCTCATTTAATTATCAGATGATAACTGATCCAGCTGCCTACATATGTTGAAGTATATATGGAAGACTTATCTGTCCTAGTAGTTCCTAATCTCAGACATACGAAGTGTAAGATACTTTAATGGCAAGCCATTATAATGATTATGAGGAAGCATTGGGGTTTAACCAGGAAACCATTGCAATACCGAGACAATCAGTAGCGTATGTAGTAGTGTATGTTACAGAGACACACTTTCAATTGTTAAACCTAATACTGACTGATCACTTTTTATCAGTGATTGAAGCATGTTTATTTATTTAATACTGCAACTTTTTTGTTTTGTTTTCTACTTACAGAGACAAGGTCTCGCTCTGTCACCCAGGCCGGAGCATAGTGTTGCGATCATAGCTCAAGGCAAACTCCTAGACCCATGCAGGCCTCCCTCCTCAGTCTCTCGAGTAGCTAGGACAGGCATGAATGAGCTAGTCCAGCCTTTTTGTTTTTAAGCTAGTACTTTGTATTTCATTAGTAGACTTGACCATTAGGCAGTGCTTAAATCCATCTTAAATTATAGTCGTGAAAAGATTGCTTCCTGAAACACTGAAGAAATTGTTATAAATGAAGTTTTGGTGCCGCAAAAGAAATAGCACTCGAAAATAAACTTTTCTTTTTAATTCTCAGCGAGGCAATGTACTTCTATAGAAGAGCACGCCCTTACAGACAGAGCAATGGTGAGCGCACACCTGGACAAGGGAGGGGAAGGGGTTCTTATCCCTGACACACGTGGGCCCTGCTGCTGTGTTCTTCCCCTGTTGGCTAGGGTTAGACCGCACAGGCTAAACTAATTCCCATTGGCTAATTTAAAGAGAGTTATGGGGTGAGTGCTTTAGTGGGAAAAATGCTTATGGCAGAGCAGGAAATTGAAATGAGTCAAGGTGGAGCAGGTAATCGAAAAAGGTTGCTTTAGAAAGAAGTTAAGTTTAAAAGTAGAAAGCAAATAATTGAACGTACATATTCTTTGAAGAGAAATAATAATAATATGATTACTGAAATTCTTTGATATATATCAGGAAGGGGGCTAGAACTGTTGCTTGTTTCTCAATTCTTTTTTAAAAATTACTTACGTTGACTTTTTTTCTTATTGAAATACGTGTATATTATAGAAAAATTAGGGAAAAAGTCAAAAGGAAACTTGTAAAAACCATCCTTTTCCTATGATGACTTGAGAAGACTAGTTACTGTTAAAGTTTTGGCTGTTGTATCTTGAGTAGATAGATTTTTTATTAGAAATAAAGCTATTGGTGCTGAAGCTGAGAAATGATTATTGTAGTTCCACATCATTAGAGGGAAAGTGAGCTGTCCAGGCCCTTTCGGAGACTAGCCCTTGCCCCTGTCTCCTTGCTCTCCAGTCTCTTGTCACCCATATTTCTCTTTAGTTGTTTCTCTGCTAAAAGCTGTAAGTATTGATCATACTTAATGTGGTGGCTGCTTTCTTATGTAGAGCAGGGAAGACACCCCGCAGTGGCTTTGTTGCCACATCCAGGAAAAGGTATAATGAAAACAAAACTCAGAATTATGCAGATACGCATGGAAGGTTTTGTTAAAGACCAAGCTTTTATTCCCAAATTTTGTGTAGCAATGATTTCTTGTAGTTCTTTGCTTTATTCGTGCTAGATAGCAGTTGTGTGCATTCTTTATTTTAATTAATCTGCTTTAGCTGGTGACATTTTTAGATGACCTGGAATTAATAGATTTTACATTTCATACTTAGTCATGTTGGGGAAGCTCTTTTCATTTAAATTTTAAAAGAGACCTTTACTGCTAGATATCAAAAAGGGATTGAGTCAAATATTCATCTCAGCTGTTTAAACTTCATTAACTATATACATTATTCTAACATGTGCATACTTAAAATAGGGAAATTTTATTTTACTAATCATTGTATTTTACCGTTTAGCATTCGTCTTTGTCATTTTTCCTGAACTTTGAATAGGGTGTGAATCTGATTATGTGGTAAGTTACATACGCTCTTTTCCAAAAAAATGCACATGCATGTTTCACACAGATTTCAGGGAGTTACGAACCCCAGAAGTGTGATTATGTCATGTAAGGTTAAGAACCTCTGCTATGGGCAGAGCAGTGGCTCACACCTGTAATCCCAGCGTTTTGGGAGGCCGAGGTGGGTGGATCACTTGAGGCCAGGAGTTCAAGACCAACCTGGTCAACATGGTGAAACCCTGTCTCTACTAAAAATACAAAAGTTAGCCTGGCGTGGTGGTGCATTCCTGTAATCCCAGCTACTCAAGAGGCTGAGGCACAGGAATTGCTTGAACCCAGGAAGTGGAGGTTGCAGAACCTCTGCTCTAAATTTTCAGGTTACATCCTTGTCCCTTCCTGGTTCTTAATATTTATCCTTCACATTATAAAATGTTTCAAAGGCTAGATCTGAAATTATTTTCCACTTCACTGCTTTGATTATGTCATTGTATTGCTCTGACTTTTACATGCTGTTACCTTCAGATCAGGAATTGATGATGTTTGCCTCTTGCTCTTCACCAGTTCATCTCTTTTGTTCTGACTCTGTACATTCTCTATTCTAACCCAGTTAGCCCTGTTTTACTAGCTTATCCTGTTAACACCTTTATAAATGGATCGGACACCTTTGTTGCCAGTAGCCTTCATTGTTCAAGGGAGCTTCTTTAAGTTTATTGGTCCTCCAGCCTGTAAGTGAGTTGGGGTATTCAAGTTCTCACAGCCTGAGGAGTCTACCCATAATTTCAGGAATACTGGTAATAATATTTGTTACTTACATGAAGTTTTATAAAGTTATAAGTTAAGAGACTATCTAAACAATAGCCCATACATATTTAGAAACTAATTTTAGACTAAACAGAGTGACAAAATTCATTCGAGTTTTCAAATATTTAAGAGTTACTCTTTTGTACTTCACAAGCAATTCAAGTTTGGAGATTTAGGTTGCCTGGATCATTGTAGAATATCAGGCCCTGTCTGTTCTGGTCTACAAATATCTGCTCCACTCTCTTCCCAAGATCTAACTAGGATTATTCTTGATTATAAAGACACAGGAGTAGATTCGCCAATAAGTTTTAAAAGGGAAAGATTACCCAAATGTTAGTCCTGTCCATGCCTACCCTTAAATGTATGTATGTAACAGCTTATAAACTACAAGTTTTCACTGGTTTTGTTTCTCCTATAAGATTCCAAAATTCTTGGGGATCAAGGTAAAGATTTTTCTTTAACCTGCACCAGAGAACCTTATATTTGCTATGGACCTCACTGCTGCCTGGGCAAATGCTAACAATTTTACATAGTATATGATTCGCTGGCATAATTTTATACTGCTTCCTGTGCTTGAGGTTAAGATGTACCACTCAACGTTTCTCCATTTGATACCAGCTGTTGCAAAAGAAAAATGGGTAGAGGCGGTTGAAGGGAAAAGTGACCCTGATTCTAGTAGTGGTGGCAATTGAAGTAGTAAAGTGAGAAATGGTTTTCTACGTATTTAGTAGTAGTTATACTTTAGTTATGCTTGGTGCTACTGTAAAGCAAAACAGAAAAATAACCAAAAAACCCCCACAAAACTTGTTTGGTTTTTCAGTCGTTATACTGCAGATTCTGCGATGACATTTTTTAGAATCTTCACTGTTGGAGTATCCTCAGATATTACTGAGAGTATGGATTTTTTTTTTTTTCAGTTCATGATGTATTTTATTGGGTCATATATTTAATGTATCTGTTTTTTGAGACCATGGATATCTTATGAAATGTTTCAAAAAGAATAAGGTGAAAGTGGAAAGGGAGACTTTGGCAAATTTGTCCTAGATCTTCAATGATTTGCTCTAAATTTGTTCATAACTGATATAAAGCAGAGCTTTGAGCCGGGCGCAGTGGCTCATGCCTGTAATCCCAGCACTTTGGGAGGCTGAGGCGGGTGGATCGCCTGAGGTCAGGAGTTCAAGACCAGCCTGGCCAACATAGTGAAACCCGTTCTCTATTAAAAATACAAAAAATTAGCTGGGCGTGGTGGCGGGAGCCTGTAATCCCAGCTACTCAGGAGGCTGAGGCAGGAGAATCTCTTGAACCTGCGAGGCGAAGGTCTCAGTGAGCCAAGATTGGACCATTGCACTCCAGTCTGGGCAACAAGAATGAAACTCCATCTCAAAAAACAAAAAAAGCAGAGCTTTGCTTAAATAATACATTAATTTGCCAGAATCTTATATAATCATATCTGTATTACTTTATTTTTGTATTGTGCAATTTATATGTTTATTTACTGGTGATTTAATTTATAAACATGAACGGAAATATGAATTGCATGTGTCTTAGTACCTTTGCTAGTAAACTACCTGTTTTGATATAATATCTGGCTCATTCTCTGCTCATTTCCTGTAAGTATATTTTATTAGCAGAATTTTATCTTAGAAATATTTCATTACAGTCTGTCAATGTACTCCAAGATGAAGCTGAAAAACTCCACTAAAACCTTAATCAACCATGGTATAAGGCCTGAAATCCATCAAGTCATTCATTCAGATTTACAGGAGGAGAATGTGAAGCAGCTGGTGTAATCCAGTTTCAGAGCACTCTGTTTCTAAGATTCCATGATTTCTATGCTAAGCAAAAATTAAGGCTGTATCCTTTGGTACAATTAACACTGCCACCACCTGTCAATGGCTTTACCTCTTTCCTCTTGTTACAAAGGCATTTTTAAAATCTAAAGTAATTAGCAATATACAGTAATTTACAGTTAAAGGGAAACAAAAGGGCCCCTATTTGTGTGTATCTTTAGTGAGGTTGCACATAGCAGAGTATATACCTGGCTATCTAAAGATATTTTAATAAATTATTAATAAGACTTTAAAATACATCAGCATAACCCACTTTTGCATATTGGTTCACAGACTAAAAATTTTTTTTTTTTGAAATGGGATCTCAGTCTGTCACCTAGACTGGAGTCCAGTGGCACAATCATGGCTCACTGGCTCACTGCAGTCTCGACCTCCCAGGCTCAAGTGATCCTCCCACTTCAGCCTCCTAAGTAGCTGGGACCACGGGCATGTGCTACCATGCCCAAGTTAATTTTTTAAATTTTTTGTAGAGGTGGGGTCTCCTTGTGTTCCCTAGACTGGTCTCAAACTCCTGGGCTCAAGTAGTCTTCCTGCCTCAGCCTCCCGGAGTGCTGGGATTACAAAATCTATTTGTATGCAGTCAACATACATTGCAGGGCTTTATAAAAAAATAATTCCAGTATTTAAGCAAATTTTGTATAGGGTTGAGGTGGGGCATGAGAGATTTGATGATAGGCAAACTGCTCTCAGTCATGTTCAGCCATGAGCTTTAAGAATCCTCACTGTCAGTTTCCTATAAGCTGGGGAAGCACATGGAGGTGACAGCCATTTGCTGAGGACTGGGATATGGAAGTCAGAATGGGTCACAGAAAATGTGGGAGCAGGGCAAAATGCTGTATGAATGAATCACTTTTCTACTGCAGTCACAAACTGTAAAATACAGCTACAGACTGCAGCTGTTCCCCCAAGAAGGGCTAGAAGGAAGAAGAGAGGGATCCTTTAATCCATCTCCTCTTTGCTTCATACTGTGTCATATATTATAGGATATAATATCCTAAATGTTGTTATCCCTAGTGGTAGCCTCTGTTTATGACTCAGCCCCCCGACAGCACCACTTACTTGAAGGTCTCAGTTTCCAGGAAACCTTTTTGCATGGGTACATAAGATAGCTCATATCACAGAAGTTCCTTGTTACTGCTCTACATCTACTTCTCAGCTGCCCAGAAAAGAGAGACCACAGTCAAGATAAATCAAGATACCAGATCTGTTGCTAATTTTCTATTCAGATTTAATTATATAACATTGAAAAACGTTAGTCTGGTGCATATCTCATTGTGAAAAGTAAGAAATCAAAATGTCATGGTTAAGAAATAATGTGTGAAAAATACTTAAATTTTATCCTTGTGGAACATACACATTTGCTAAATGCGTGTTGTTCCTTTCATACTTCTGCTCTAACATCACCTGTTATGCCTTCCCCTCTAGGGAGTGAGTGCCTCCACCCACCATTTTGTTTCTGTAAGATGTTTGGTCATGGGAGACAGGTTTATTAAATAAGGTGATAAGGTTGAGTAGTTGTAGAAAGAGTTCACAAGTAGTATTTTACCTTCTCCTGTGGAGGAAAATAAACTAAAGTAACTCATTCAATTCTTAAGAAAAATTTAGTTGTAGTTGCCATAAATGAGATTGATGATACCTTGGTGGGAGTATTGAGATTTTAAATTAAGGTCTTTTTTTTTTTTTTTTTTTTTTTTGAGACAGCGTCTCATTCTTTGACTAAGGCTGGAGTGCAGTGGTGCGATCTCGGCTCACTGGAGCCTTGACCTCCGAGGCTCAAGCGATCCGCCCACCTCCACCTCAGCCTCTGAAGTAGCTGGGACCACACGTGTGAGCCAGCATGACCAGCTAATTTGTGTGTTTTTTTGTAGATACGATGTTTTGCCATGTTGTCCAGGCTGGTCTCGAACTCTTGGGCTCAAGGGATCCTCCTGCCTTGGCCTCCCAACATGCTGGGATTACAGGCATGAGCCATCCTACCCGGCCTAGTCTCTTTTTTTTAAATTTAAAACCTAGTTTAAACTCTTTTGGTTTAAACTTTTTGCTTCGAACAGAAACAGAAATATATGTAGTTATGGTGTACCTCTTGGAAGGTAATTATGGAAGAAGCAAAAATGAGTACTCTGTTCAGTTAGTTAATCAGGAAAGAGAAAGCACTGGAAGGGAAGATGCTTGTTTCTTTACTCATCAGCATCCCCTGACAGTGGCCACTCTTCTCCAGATAGAAATCTATGGGGTTAAAAAAAAATTATGTGTGTCTGTGTGTGTAAGCATATGCCATTTCATCTTACCATCCTCATCTAAAACAAGCCATGCTAGCTTTCTGCCAGTCTCTGGGGCAAAGTCTAGACTAGAACATCATAGATCAGACGGTATTTCAGAAGCCAGAGAGAGTAGTTCCCAGAGCTTCCAGGTTTCCCAGGAATGACAGTTGTCTCATTGGCTGTCATTTTGTAGAATGTATTGTGAGGCATAGCTTATGCAGTGAATATTTTTAATTTAGTCTGGCAGTATCTTGTTTCATATACAATAAAATCTCCCTAATTTAGAACAAAATGGAAAAGTTGTGTCTAATGAAATGAAAATTTCTGATTGTAAACGTTTCTTTAAGAAGGTGAGATAGTCATCCAGTTACACCACAGAAAGTTCAAAGACAACAGAGCAATTTTATATTTTATCCAGATTATTACAAATTCCAAAATAAGAGCCCCAGATGAATAGGTCTCACTATATTTTGGCTAATGCCATATATATATATTGAAAGCTATAGGGAAGGCCCTTTCTTTTCCCACTTTCTTCCTGAGAAATGTGGAGACCAAAGAATGTTAAACAAAGAACAGAGAACTAACTTTTTCCAATATGTCACTTCATGGATAAAAAGTAGAGACAGAGTGGTGAAGCACCTGTTGCTTTAAAGGCAATAAACTAGTGAAATGTTTTAACAGAAGTCATCAGCTTTCAAAGATCTCTTTTATCCAGTTCACATCACTCATTGCTCTTAATTCCTTTGTCACATTTTTTACTGTATAACAAGTAATCCTTGAAATCCATGGAGCATTTTATATCTAACTAGAACCATGTGGATGGTTCTCATGTGTTCAATATAGCCCCAAATCCCAGCATTTCTTCTGCTCCTCTTTTTCCATATATTTAGTAGTAGATGGAGGTTTGAGAAGCACATCATGGCAATAGAAGGAATCCATCCCTTCACTCCCACCACTTTCCACCTCAGAAGACTCTTAAGTTGCATGTGGGGTAGGGATAGGATGGCAGCCACCAACAGGCCCTCAGCAGCTCTTTGATCTCCACCACTGCATTCCATACCCTTCCTCTCTTCCTGACCAGCTAGTTCTCAGGCAGCTGCTTCTCCTGCCAGTCCCTCGGTTATTTATATGTAACTGTATACACTGCCAACCGAATAGGTTTGTAGAAGCAACTTAGGAAATCTCTTTCAGATAAAGGTTAAGGTTAATATTTTTTATTCCACTGCTATCATTTCTCCACATAATATATGAAGGCAATGTGTGCCTTTTCAGAATAATCTTAATTATGTCCAATCCTCTACTGTGTTTCTTTTTTTTAATTATTAACTCCTTGGACAACAGTTTTTAAACGGTTGAATCCAGCAATCAAGGCATTATGGTTCTAACTTTATTTACATTGTCTGAGAAACTAAAACGGATCAGTTTCCCCTGAGGTCCTCTAGAATTGTTCATACCTAGTATGCTTAAAACATAAGGTGGCAGCAGGCCGGGCGCGGTGGCTCACGCCTGTAATCCCAGGACTTGGGAGGCCGAGGCGGGCAGATCACGAGGTCAGGAGATCAAGACCATCCTGGCCAACACGGTGAAACCCCGTCTCCACTAAAAATATACAAAAAAAACTAGCCGGGCGAGGTGGCGGCGCCTGTGGTCCCAGCTACTCGGGAGGCTGAGGCGGGAGAATGGCGAGAACCCGGGAGGCGGAGCTTGCAGTGAGCTGAGATCCGGCCACTGCACTCCAGCCTGGGCGACAGAGCGAGACTCCGGCTCAAAAAATAAAAAATAAATAAGGTGGCAGCAGATAGAGTAGCAAATTCAAGTCTTGGTTTCAATAAAGTGTATTTTCCATTATATGTTTTATTTATTTATTTATTTATTTATTTATTTAATTAGTAGAGACGGGGTTTCACCGTGTTAGCCAGGATAGTCTCCATCTCCTGACCTCGTGATCCGTCCGCCTCGCCCTCCCAAAGTGCTGGGATTACAGGCGTGAGAGCCACCGCACCCAGCCAAGCAATTTACATCTTAAATAAAGTGCTTAAAGTTATGGTTTGCCTTATGATACTGAGAGGTGAAGCCAGCTGGGCTTCTGGGTCGTGTGGGGACTTGGAAAACTTTTCGTTTAACTGGAGGATTGTAAATGCACGCATCAGTGCTCTGCGTCTGGCTAGAGGGATTGTAAATGCACCAATCGGCACTCTGTGAAATGGACCAATGAGCAGGCATGGGTGGGCCCAAATAAGGAAATGAAAGCTGGCCGCTGGAGCCAGCAGCAGCAGCCCTTTGGGATCCCACTCAAGGCCGTGGAAGCTTTGTTCTTTAACTCTTCATAATAAATCTTGCTGCTGTTCATTTTTTGGGTCCCCACCAACTTTAAGAGCTGTAACACTCACCGCAAGGGTGGAGGGTCGGGGGCTTCATTCCTGAAGTCAGTGAGACTCCGAACCCACCAGGAGGAGCAAACAACTCTTCCGGCACCATCTTTAAGGGCTGTAACACTCAACTCGAGGTCTGCTGCACGACAAAGAACCCACCAGAAGGAATAAATTCCGGACACAATACTTTTTATCTTTGTAAGGAATTGACTTAGTTCTAGGAGATAACAGTCCATTTTCTTTTGACACCCTGAAATCCTTAAACTTGTATGTCAGCATACTGAATTGTTATTCATATCGATGCGTTTCCTGAAAGTGATACCTCATTATGACTACGACTAAACTAGTGGTAAGTTCTTTAAAAAGTGTGTGTTAACAGAAAGGTGAAAGCGTTTGCATCATGTGGTCTAATTTTATTTGACAGTTAACAGTATTTGAAAACCCCAAACTGTCTACCTTTATTTTTCTGAAAGAGAATACGTTTCCACTGACAGCTCTGTTTTCAGTTTATGTAGATATAGCCCTGGTATTTTTATATAACATAGGTTCTATGAAGTACTTTGAATATATAGTAAAATCAGACAGTGATGTTGAATTTATATGGCATCAGGTGGAGTATGAGGCATGTAGTATATGTGAATCTTCCAGGTAACTAAAATTACCTGTGTAAGCAAGAAAACATTTGTTTTTTATTATTTACATTAAAAACAGCTAGAATGTATTTCATATTTTTCTACATTCTAATATTCTCTAATAATAAATTACTCATGGACAGAAGATCATCACCATGTATAGACCTGGGGCTGTTGATTGCATGTAATAACATTGATTGGTCCAGGAAATTGCAGCTACGTCTACTATAAAGAAAAATTTGAAATCCCAGGACCCCCAAACTTAAGCCTGGAGGCTGAATCATGCAACAGAATACTCTAGCAAGGTCCTCCTGGAAAGGAAAAAAGCCTTAGGCATGTGGGAAGGGCTACCCCACAGACTATTCATAAGGAAATTCTTTGCTAGCCTCCCATAAACAGGGGCATGCCAATTATAACTTTAGATGTACAGTCTAAGTCTAGCTCCTAAAACTAAAGTCTGTTAAATTCCACACTGATAATGTCGATTGCAAATGTATCTCCCCAGGGGAAGAACAAAGAGAAAACTACTACTGCCTTTGTCTTCACTCACCCTTACCTTCTGTAAAATGTAGATTCACTGGGCACTAACCGAAGTCTCACAGGAATGTAACCATTCGCCTTACCCTTACCTGCCCCTCTTCCTACATGCCTTCCCCCATTTTAAGGAAATGTATAAATGTATAAATACAAAAACTCCTGAAAACCTCCAGAACAACAGCCACAGATGTGTTTGTAGCTTATGTTTTTCCCGGACACAGCCTACAGCTGGTTTAATAAACCTTAATGATTAAAGCTTATGCTGCAGTCACTCATTTCACTTGTCACTGTTTTGTATTATTTTTGTCTCCTGCCTTACTGTCAGGCTGTTAGGTCTGCCTTCTGCCATTAGCGTACTTTAATCTAGCACTTATAATTTAATGTTTTTAATATGGCAGGGTTTTGAAACTAACCAAGTTTATTAGATTGATAGGTAGATTAAGAGTGCTGAATCATGGTATCAAATATCCAATTCTAAATTTCCATATAGGCTCTAGTGTCTTACATATATGGTGGCTATTTTATAGATTAACAAAAGAAAGTGTCAAAATTCATGATGACCTTTGCAGTATTGTATGGATGCTGTTACTTTCCTCTGTCCATCTTTTGTCACATACCCCATAGATCCTCTGCATCATGAATCTGGCTCCCCAAATGTCAGAGCCAACTTTAGCACTTTAGCATAGCTTGCTCTACTATTGTTCCCAGTCTTGGCAAACTCCTGCTCATCCTTTAAGATCCAGTTTAAATATCTCCTACTCTGTAATGCCTTCCTTTTTTTTTTTTTCCTTTTTTTTTTCTTTTGAGATGGAGTCTTGCTCTGTTGCCCAGGCTGGAGTGCAGTGGCGTGATCTCAGCTCACTGCAAGCTCCGCCTCCCGGGTTCAAGTGATTCTCCTGCCTCAACCTCATGAGTAACTAGGGTTACTGGCGCGTGCCACCACACCCAGATAACTTTTGTATTTTTAGTAGAGACGTAGTTTCACCTTAAGTCTACAAGGCAGTTTATTGCCTCTCTGCCTTCTCATAGAATTTTTATGTATAGTTCTCCTAGAGCGTTTGTTAAAATTATCTATCATAATACTAATAGCTAACCTTCTAGAACATTTAATGTGTGCTGGGCACTATGCTGAGTTTTATGTGTATTATTTCATTGAAGGCTCATTAAAAAAAAAACAACTATGAGATAGATACTGTTGTTTTTTGCATTTCACAGATCAACTGAGGTAATGTTGCCCAAGTGACAGAACTAGAATTTAAATCTAGACAGTTTGAGTCCCCTTTACTCATTTTTCAAATGATTCAGGTGAGGTGCAGAGAGATAATTTGTCCAAGGTCACACACCTAGTGACATAACTAGAATTTGAATCCCAAGCAGTTTGATTTCAGAGCTAGTACTTTTAACTGTTTATTTGCTATCCAATACTTCCCTTTGTAAACTCCTTAAGGGGGAGACTTCATAGTATCTGGCTATATATTCCCAGAACAGTGACACAACAGTTTCTTAAATGTTTGAGAATGAATTAATGAACTTTTTCATTGCCTAATATGTAAAGAGTATTAAGCTGGGTATTTGTATTTGTACTGTTATTAGATGTAATTTTTTTCTTTCTTTTTTTTTTTTTTTTTGGAAGGAGTCTGGCTCTGTCGCCCAGGCTGGAGTACAGTGGCGTGATCTCATTCTCGGCTCACTGCAAACTTCACCTCCCGGGTTCACGCCATTCTCTTGCCTCAGCCTCCCGAGTAGCTGGAACTACAGCCTCCCGCCTCCACGCCCGGCTAATTTTTTTGTATTTTTTGTAGAGATGGAGTTTCACTGTGTTAGCCAGGATGGTCTCGATCTCCTGACCTCGTGATCTGCCCATATCGGCCTCCCAAAGTGCTGGTATTACAGGCGTGAGCCACCATGCCCAGCCTAATTCTGATTTTTAAAAAAATTTTAATTTCTATTCTTTTTATAGAGACAGAGTCTCACTACATTGCTCAGGCTGGTCTCAAATAACTTTGATATCTTGACATTTATTATACTTCCTGATCCTCCCCATCCAAACTGATGTGCTAACTGTACTTACTTAAGTCTACAAGCCATTTTCTTTGCCTTAGCTCAGTTTACCAAGCCTAACCTACCACGAATATGTCACAGTGAAAAAGAGACAACAGAGATTAAATGAGTACCCAAAGCAACATGGGTTG
The DNA here is from genome assembly GCF_002776525.5 of Piliocolobus tephrosceles. NCBI lineage: Eukaryota > Metazoa > Chordata > Mammalia > Primates > Cercopithecidae > Piliocolobus > Piliocolobus tephrosceles. The sequence continues at coordinate 93,396,939 of NC_045455.1, forward strand.
TTCAGGGAATATGAAAATAGCAGCAACAAAAACAAACAAAAGCATCCTAAAACCTAAGAGGAAAGAGAAACAAAAATGGGAAAAGAGAGAGCATGCATGTATGTTCAGGAAAACCACACAGATAGAAGGAAGGAAGAGGTGACGAAAGAAAGGAGAACAGAGAGTTAAGAAATAGTTTACATTTTCTGCCAAAGGCTTGTAAACTATGTTTTTAGTTGTTCACGGTTACTAATAAGGGATAATTTGGCATGCATTACCTTAGGCTATAAATTAGCAGCATTTGGACATTAGCCACTTGTTCCCAGCATTTATCTGAAGTAGTTAATAAGCAAACTAGTTAACCAAACATGGTATGGAACTCAAAAGACCTGACTTCTGGTCCTTTGCACAGAAGTGTTGGACTAGATGATCTCTAAGTCCCTTGTAACTCTTAAAATTCTATGTTGTATGTCAGTTATAGTCCCAATATGTATAAGGCACCAGGCCAAATGCTTTCCACAGTACAGTGAAACAAAGATGAAATTTATACTTCAAGAGTTTAGTTGAAAAAATAGACAAAAAACAGACAACTTGTTTTTTATTACAGTGCATTCGTGGAAAGGATATAATAAGGCACCTTTTTTCTTCTTGGGAACAATATTGTGGTTATTACATTCTTGACCATTAAATCTATCCAGTAAGTCTGAGATTTGATCAGAATTATTATAAAAATGAAGTAAAGCAAGCTAAGCCTGACAGATGAATAGAAGGTTAAAAATGGCATTGGCAAATTAATCTTCCAAATTCTATGAAATAAGCATAAATATAGAATGCACGTTGATTATATTAGTGATCCTTTAAAATGTACTTTTAAAATTCTACTACTGTATAATAAAGATGACCTAAAAAAATCTATGTTGGTTCATCAACTTGGAATTAGAAAGGCTCTGGTAATTTCAGAACAATACTTTTTTTTTTTTTTTTCCTTACGTAAATTTTGTTGTAGCAAAGAAACACATTCAGTGCATCCTACTTACTTTAAATTTGATTGAACTAGAGAAGTAACACCTACCATTTAGGAAATGGACAACAGTTAGCCCAGGAACTAAAGGATGACTAATTCTAGTTCTGTTCTTTGTTATTTTTCTCTGAAGTTTAGCTTAAATCCTATTCTTTTCAGAAAAACTTTCTCAACTACCGTTACCCACACTGCTTTTTCTATTTTCCTAATTTATATTATTCTAACAGGAGCTAGTATAGGATCGTGGTTGAGACAGTGGGGTTGATGTCATACTGCCTGTGCTATCACTTACAAGCTAGGCAAGCTGGTTAACTTTCACAAGCCTTAAGTATTTCGGGTGTTTTTGTTTTTTTGTTTTTTTTGGTAAAATGAGGATGACAAAAATGGGGTCTACTATTAAGGGCATTGTGGAGATTGAGTAAGAACAGGTATGTAAAGATATTAGCACCCTGCTCTGCATATACTACATACTTAATGTTAGATACTATAATACAGAGTATTATCTATTAATATATAATACTACAGTATATTATAATACTACAGAGTTGCCCCCTTGATTCTTATGTGTTCTGCCTCTTCCTAGAGTCTCCTCAAATTAGTAAATGCTCAATTCAGTGTTTTCTTCAGAAAAGGTGGGGCTTAGGATGAAGAGAAAGACTCTAGTAGTAGGAGATGGTGACTTGGGGGCTGCCTCTGCATATTTCATAAGGGAAATGGTAGGATTACAGTCTGCCGTGGTGATGATCTCCAGATGATAGTTTTGTACTCTATAGGCAGAGTATGAGAGGTAGTAGAGAGGATTAGGAAAAGGAAAGACATTATTGGTGCCAACAGTGGGAGGTGAAAGGTTTGTGAGTAGTAGAATAGGTTTATTTAGACTACGGAGTAGCCGGAAGGAAAACCTACATGCCAAAATGAAGTGGGGAGATGTTGATAGGGTTGTTGGAAGGTTTTATACCTCACCGTGTACTGGTAGAGGCATGGCAGTCGGACAGATTCAGAGGTCATTTTTATGTAAGTGACCTTCTAAATTCATGGTCTGCAATTCAGTGACGGCCTCAAGCTTGGAAATGAACCTCTGGAAGAAAGCGAGCTTCAGTTTCAATTCCTCTACCTTTTCTTGTTCACTACGTCGGATGTTTACCCAAAATTCAAAGGAATGACCGTTCAGTCAACCTTTCAACTCAGTAAGGTGGCACTTCCCTGAGTAACTGACTCAAGCCCTTCAAAAATGTTATCCTGTGAGTTACAGGCATATATAAGCATATAAAAATGGTAACCATAAGATAGAGGAGTCTGTGGGGTCTAATCCTCCTAGAAGAAGAAAAAAAAAACAAAAACAGAATTTCTTTGAAAATAGTTTTTGGCTGGGCGCGGTGGCTCAAGCCTGTAATCCCAGCACTTTGGGAGGCCGAGACGGGCGGATCACGAGGTCAGGAGATCGAGACCATCCTGGCTAACACGGTGAAACCCCGTCTCTACTAAAAATACAAAAAACTAGCCGGGCGAGGTGGCGGGCGCCTGTAGTCCCAGCTACTCGGGAGGCGGAGGCAGGAGAATGGCGTGAACCCG
>NC_045455.1:93399610-93404495 GCF_002776525.5 Piliocolobus tephrosceles
GACAGAGCAAGACTCTGTCTCAAAAAAAAAAAAAAAAGAAAATAGTGTTCATGTCCTGCTGGAAGAGAGTGGGAGGTTAGTGTTTTTACTTTTTGGTGAGATTTGATACTAGGATCAGGAAAGAGTAAGATCACTGCAAGGTAAAGGACAATCAGAAGCAACAGAGTTGACGGCTTGTCTTGTTATGGGGCCAGTAGAGGACAGGCATAAACGAATAACTGACCTTTTTTAGTTGGTTGAGGTTTGGAAAGAAGAGTTTACTTTTACAAGAAGGATTAAGTTGTTGGTTGAAAACATATATATTATTTTTTACCAGCCATGAACAACTTAGTTATGAGGAAGTTTAAAAGAGCCAACATTCATTTAGAGATGTGAGAACATACTTTTTTTGTGTGTAGACTATTGAACTTTTAATCTTGTAATATACTATGTATTAACATTAGTAAAGCAGATATAAAAATTCTCTAAACTCACAGCGTACGTGCCATGTTCACCTTCTTTCAGTTCTCTAACATATGCTGTGTTCTTCCTCATGTCTAGGACTTGGTGAATGCCATGACATCTACTGAGAATACTCTTACCCACCCTCTCATCCTCATCTCAGCCATATACTTGTAAATTCGTTGCCAGAACACGTAGTACTTTCTGATAGGAATTAGTTTATCTACCACTGTTTTCCTACAGATATTTAATAACAATTTGTTAAATAAAATGGTATATCTATTGTTATGTATAGATATTTATATTTTACTATGTGTGTATGTATGTAAGTATATTTGCCTCATGTATAAAATGTTCAGAAAGTATCAATAAAATTTAGTTTTCTGATTACTGGGATGGTAAGTGTGGACTTATGTAATTAAAACATTCCCCTTGAGTTATTTTTGTAGTAGTCACTTAAGGGAAAAGAAAAGGAAAGGCAAAGGGGAGGTAAGGGTACAGATCATTACAATATTATTGATATTCTCTACATGTGCAATATTCTGGTAGGCACTGACAACACAAAAGAGGTGTAAAACTAGCTGCTCAAGGAAGCCTATTGTCTAATTAAGAGAGAAAATTAATACTGGTCAGAGAACTGAAATCAGCCAAAAAGAAGGGCTTTGAACAGCTTTGAATTTGGAGAGATTTAAGCAACTGGAATTCATGTTTTTCCCATTTCAATTCAGATCGGCAGTCACTGAACATTGCCTGTGTGTCAGGGAGAATTATAGAATCAGTATTAAGTGTGAAAATAGGTGATATCTCCAGGAAGGATACTGTCGTCCAGGTTAGAGCAGTGCATCAGGAAAGCAATCCAGGATGAAAGCCTGCTATTGGATTTCACAGATAATATGTTCTTGTATCAAGGTTCGTGCATTGACATAGGTGCCTGTTAACTGCTGTGTCATCTTCCTCCAGTCTCCCTAGTTCACCATGCCCAGTCATGTGTAGGAGGATATTGTGGTTGTTAAGAGATTAAAACCCTTTGAGTCAGACCTAGCTTTTTAGCCTGCCTCTGCCATTTACTTTTCAGTTTCTGTATCTACTGCTGTATCTACTGTTCAAAGTTATTGTGAGGATTAACTAAATAATCTATGTGAATACTTAATTAGTACAGTGCCTAATACATAGAAAGTGCTCAATGAAAAGTTCTTTATAAAGATTTCGGTACTGTCTTCATTAGCATTTAGTCAAGGTCTAAGTCCTACTGCCTGAAGTGCAGACTCTCCCACTATATTCCTATATATTCCACAATATTTTACCCGTCCTTCTTCTTCTGGCTCTTTCTACCCATTGTTCTCTCACATTTCTGAAAGCAAAGCTATTTATCTAATATGATTTATTTTATCTTTTTGAAAGCACAACTTTACATATTCTGTTGCCTTCCTGACTTTCTTCTGTCACTTTCTTTCCTCAGTCACTCTGGTAACGTTGGCCTTTCTGCTGTTCCTCAACCACACCAAATTTGTTCCCACCTCGTGGACTTTGTGCTTGCTTAGAATGCTTTTCTTCCAGAGACCCCCCCCCCCCCCCCCCCCCGCTCAGGACACACTGACTCCACCTCGTTTAGTCTCTCTAAATGTTACCTCTTTAGAAAGACTTTCTCTGACTATCGTAAGGTATTACCACCTTATCCCTTTCTTATCCGGCTTTATATTTCTTTGTAGTACTTCTTACTGTTTTACATTATTTTATACATTTATTCTTTAATTGCCATTCTCCCTTTTTGGAATGTCACTTCCCTCAAGTTAGTCTAATTCACTGTTGTATCTTCAATGCAAAGTAGGCACTCAGTTAATATTTGTTAAATGAATGATTTTGAAAGTTTGGAGATTGTCAGATGCAAGCGTGAAAATTACTTTTTAAAGATTGTCCTAGAAGTGACTGGGAATACCACTGAAAAAAATCTTAAATTGCAATTTGTTTTTCTTTTAGAAAAATGTTGAACATGGAATAATGGGGAAACTGTGTCTTCGTAAGCAGCGCTTCATGCAGTTCTCCTCACTTGAACATGAAGGAGAATATTATATGACACCACGAGACTTCCTCTTCTCAGTGATGTTTGAGCAAATGGAACGTGAGTTGGGTCTTTTTTTAATTTAAAAAAATCAAACTTCAGGGCTGAAAAACCTGTTTTTCAGGATTGATAACAGCTTTTCTTCATTGTAATTATCATCTTTGTACCATGCATTTGCGTATTTAGACTTTTCATTTCTTGTGACACTACTTATACTTTTATATTTATCTTGAAATAGTTGTTTTGTATATAGGTTTCTCTAAAGAGACAGGAAAAATAGTTTAAGTTTTAATTGCCACTAAATATGTCATTAGTAATTACTTTGTCCATGTTTTAAATTGGGCCAAAAAAAAAAAAAATGAAACTAGATTTGAGAAGTTAGGAGAGCAGTCATAATGTCACAGATAGAAAATCCTGAAAAAAATGAGAAACAAGTTGAAAAACTATAATTTCATAATTTTATTTAATAAGCAGCCAACTTACATTTGTTTCAGAATTCAGAAATTCTTAGTTTTATTATCTAAACTAGTCCTCACTTTGCATAGAGTGGATTTGGCCCCATCCTCTGTGCCCGTGTTGAAGAAGTAGTCTATGAAAACTTGTTGGCTTTCTGACACCTTCCTAAATGTACTGGAATACTTGCTATAAATACGCAGCAGCTGAAATGGGTGAGAGCAAGGTGAGCAGTCATAGTATAGATGGAATTCAAAAAGGCTGAGAGAACTTGGGGCAGCATTATAAACATTGAGGGATGACGAACAAAAACAAAATGAGTGATCATGGTGTATTCTAGGGACAGTAAATTCAGTAATCACTGGAGTGAAAGGATTACTCTAAACAGTAGTGAGGGATGAAATTGAAAAACAGATAAGGTCCGATTATCCAGAAAACTTCAGTGACCCTCTCCAACCGCCAGGTGAATGGTGTCTGGCAAGGGTGAATGGCACTGAAGGTTTGTGAGCAGAAACTACGGTGCTAAAAATATGTTTAGGGTTTTGTTTGAGACGGAGTGTTGCTCTCTCTCCCAGGCTGGAGTGAAATGGCACGATCTTGGCTCACTGCAACCTCTGCCTCCCAGGTTCAAGCCATTCTCCTGCCTCAGCCTCCTGAGTAACTGGGATTACAGGTGCCTGCCACCATGCCTGGCTAATTTTCGTTTTTGTTTTTGTTTGTTTTTTGAGACGGAGTCTTGCTCTGTCACCAGGCGGGAGTGCAGTGGTGCGATCTTGGCTCACTGCAACCTCCACCTCTCGGGTTCAAGCAGTTCTCCTGCCTCAGCCTCCCAAGTAGCTGGGATTACAGGCGTGTGCCACCACGCCCAGCTAATTTTTTGTATTTTTTAGTAGAGACGGGGTTTTACCGTGTTTGCCAGGATGGTCTCAATCTCCTGACCTCGTGATCCGCCCTCCCCGGCCTCCCAAAGTGCTGGGATCACAGGTGTGAGCCACCGCGCCTGGCCTTGTATTTTTATTAGCGACGGAGTTTCACCATGTTGGCCAAGCTGGTCTCAACCTCCTCACCTCAGGTGATCCGCCCCCCTTGGCCTCCCAGCATGCTGAGATTGCAGGCATGAGCCACCTCGCCCAGCCTAGGTTATTTTATTACAGCTTTTTTGCAGGGAAGTTTGTGTATATTAGAAACCTTAACGATATTTACCCACATTAATGCAGTAAGTTCATAATATAAGTAATCAAAGATATAGAAAAAGATTTCTCTTAAAAAGTAGTTTAGCCTCTGACATGTGAAACACTTGGACGTCATGAATTCCTGTTAGATTCATCAGAGAATTGAGGTCACACTTGAGCTGGAAACTGAAGGTAAGCAGGTCCATAGGGTCAGCTTACTGCCAACAGACACCACTAAGAACCCACCACTGGAGCCGGCTTCAGGTAGGAATATTTGAAGGGTAATTAATTGCTGAAGTCTCAGTGTGAACTAGCTTGGGAGGTAACAACTACTGAAGAACCAGCCACAGAGAACCCATACGCTTTTGTGATTTTTACCTTGCGGAACTCTGCCAGGTTCTCACAGTGAAGATCTAAGAAAAATGCTCTCCCCTCTCCGTCATTGGGAGGGAAAAGTAGCCATTTTTAGACACTCCCAGAGTACTTCATTCTCCTTAAGAAAGGCCTGCACAGAAAAGAAACTTTTTTACTGGAGCCCAGCCAACTTAGGGGGATGGAAATTCCCAAATCTAGCACCCTCTGGCCTTCTTGTCTCACCAAAGGGAGCAGAAAAACAAAAAAACTGAGAACCGCTTTTGAAGGGCACATCTCTTCACAGTCACACAGTCTGACTAAGAGACTGACAGCTGATCATAGGACTGTGCAATAGCTACCTCCCTTTTCACCTCACCACCGCATCGACAGAGCAGGCCCCTATACA
>NC_045455.1:93404505-93472581 GCF_002776525.5 Piliocolobus tephrosceles
GGACTGAAAGAACTTACCTCTTAGATTTTATTTAAGGAGACCTGCCTTCCTTTTCACCTCACCACCACATCGACAGAGCAGGCCTCCGTACAATAATAAGGCAGGACTGAAAGAACTTACCTCTTAGATTTTAAGGAGAGAAAAGACAACAGGAGAGAGAACAAAAAAAGGCACCAGAGGAAATTTTAGCCTCTGTCACCTACAACGACAACAAACAGTAAACACAACCAATTCCTACCCAGGTAAACATAAAAGGCCAGTCTACCTCAGTAACTTTTACCAAATACATCATGCCTGACTTAGAACCAAAAGGCATGTTAAAAAGAAAAAGCACAATCTGGAAAGACAAAGCAAACATCAGTATCAGATTTATATATAGCAGATATTTGGAATTATCAGACCAGGAATTTAAAATAACATTAATATGCTAAGGGCTCCAATGGAAAAAGTGCACAGCACTTAATGTAATGTAAACAGAGGCAGAGAAATTCTTAGAACAAACTAAAAGGAAATGCTCAAAATCAAAAATAGTGTTACAGAAATGAAGAATGCCTTTGAAATTAGCCAGGTGTGTTGGCACACACCTGTAGTCCTGGCTGCTTCGGAGGCTGAGGATCACTTGAGCCCAGAAGTTTGAGGCTACAGCAAACTATGATTGCACCACTGGACTCCAGCCTGGGTGACAGAGCAATACCCTGACTCAAAAAAAAAAAAAATGCATTTGTTGGGCCCATCAGTGTAATGGATCTGGCGGAGAAAAGAATCAGTGAGCTTGAAAATATGTCAGTAGAAACTTCCCAACTTGAAAAGCAAAGAGGACCAAAAAGACTGAGAAAAACAGAATATTCAAAAACCGTGAGTCAATTACAAACGGTATAACATATAAGTAACAGGAATGCCAGAAAAAAAAGAAGAAAAGAAATATTTGAAATAATAATGACTGAAAATTTTCCAAAATTATTAACAAATGTCAAGCCATAGATTCAAGAAGTTTACAAAAACACCAAGCAGAATAAATACCAAGAAATGTCTAGTTATATCATATTCAAACTGCAGAAATTTTTTTTTCTTTTTTTCTTTTTTTTTTTTTGAGACAGAGTCTCACTCTGTCACCCAGGCTGGAGTGCAGTGGAGCAATCTCGGCTCACTGCAAGCTCCGCCTCCCGGGTTCACGCCATTGTCCTGCCTCAGCCTTCCCAGTAGCTGGGACTACAGGCATCCGCTACCACAGCTGGCTAATTTTTTTTATTTTTAGTAGAGACAGGGTTTCACCGTGGTAGCCAGGATGGTCTCAATCTCCTCGGCCTTCCAAAGTGCTGGGATTACAGGCATGAGCCACCGCACCCAGCTAGAAAAATTTTAAAGAACAAAAGAAAGAGAAAAAAATCTTGACAGAAGCCAAAGAAGAAAAACACCTTATCTGTAGAAAAACAATGGTAAGAATTATATCATATTTCTTTTTAAGCAAGAAGAGGGTGGATAAATATTTAAAATTTTGAAAGAAAAATTTACCAATGTAGAATTCTGGATCCAGTGAAAATTATCCTTCAAAAGTGGAAAAGAAATACATTCTCAGACAAACCAAATTTGAGAGAATTTGTCACCAGTAGATCTAATTTACAAGAAATGTTCAAAGAAACATTTCTTCTTTGTTTGAAGAAAGATGTTCTTCAAAATGATATCATTTTACTTAATGATATATCAGGAACTTGGCATGAAGAAAGGAAGACAGTTAAGTTAGAAAAGGAATACATGAATATAAAACTAAATCACATTTAAAATATTGATATAATAGATAACAGTTTAATCAAAATAATAACACAATATTGGATGATCAAATTGTATGGATAAGTGAAATGTATGACAGCAATGGTATAAGGAACAGGAGGGAGGAATTGGGAATACTTTTGTTTTAAGATATTTGTACCACCCATGAAGTGGTATAGTGCTATTTGAAAGTGCACTTAAATTAGTTGCAAATATATATTACAAACTTCAGGACCACCACTAAAAAAAAGATTTTTAATAAATAGAATTGACATTCTAAGAGAGGAGAGAAAATGAAGTTATGTAAAATGCTCAACTAAAACCAGAGAAGGCAAAAAAAGAGTGGAAGACAAAAAAATGAAACAAAACTCAAGTGCAGTAGTTAGATATGGTAGATATCAATCCAGATATATCAACAGTAAGTGTAGATACGTATTTTATGCATGTTGTTTATAAGAAACCCACTTTAAATGTAAAGATACAGATAGAATAATTGCTAACACTAATCAAAAGAAGGCTGGAGTAGCTATACTGGTTTCAGATAAACCAGATTTAAGAGTGAGGGAAATTATCAGGAGTAGAAAGGGGCATTGCATAATGATTTTTTTAAATGGGTGAGTACTCCAGGAAGACATAACTGTCTATAATGTATGTATACCTAATAACAGGGCATCAGAGCACATGAGGCAGAAACTGATGGAACTGCAAGGAGAAACAGGTGTGCTCTTGGATGCTATCATACTTGGAGATTTCAAGAGCCTTCTGTCCTTGATTGACAGATTCAGCAGAGGGAAAACCAATAAGGATATACCTGAATAGAACAGCACCATCAATTAACTGGCTGTAATTTACACTTATGGGATATTTCATCTAATGGTAGCAGAATATACATTCTGAAGCTAACCTGGAACCGTTCACCAAGATAGACCAGATTTGGGGTCATAAAACACACTTAAACAATTTACAAGAATAGGAATCATACAAAGTATGGTCTTAGACCACAGTAGACTTAAACTAGAAATCAGTAACAGAAAGATAGCTGAAACATCCCAAAATATTTGGAGATTAAATGACACGTTTTAAAATAACACATGGGTCAAGTAAGGAATCTGAAAAGAAGTTTTAAAATGTTTTCAACCAATGAAAGTGAAGCTGGCATCTTCAGAAGAGTATTTGGTACCTAGAAGAAAACCCTAGGCAAGAATGATTTAGATAACCAAGTGGAAAATGTAAAAACTTTTAGGACCAGTCAGAGAAAGAATAGTTTTGAATTGAATCAATGTAATATAGTCGGTGGGATAAGCTGTATAGCTAACTAGAGTCTAGATGTTGTTACAGGCACTCAAATTGAAAATTTTTACGGAACATTCTGCTACTTAGATATTTCTACAAGCATAATTGGGCCTGTTGGCCTAGTTCGTAACCCCTAATCTATAAATTCAGTGTAATTGCAATAATCCCAATGGGGTAGGTAGATGTGTGCTCACACATGTATGCACACATGTGTGTGTATGTTCATGTTTTTTGACAAGCTGATTTGAAAAATTATATGGAAAAACACGGGGCCTGAACTAGCAAACACATTCTGAAAGAAGGAAAAAAATGGGGAAGTTACTCTCTCAAATAATGAGCTTTATCATAAAACCTCAGTAATCAAATGGCATTGGCATAGGGAGAGACAAACTGACCATTGGAACAGAATAAAGGGCCCAGAAGCGCAATGGAACTTTCATAGATGAGAGAGGTGGCATTATAAATCAGTGGAAAAAGAGGGACTATTCAGTGAATGGTACTAGTACAGTTAGATATGCATGTGGAAAACAAGCAAACATTTTTCAAAGATAATTTTAAAATCTGTCTCCTTAGGTTAGAGAAATCTTCCTTAAATAAGCCACAAAAAGCACTGTCATAAAAGATTGATAAAATTCAACCATATTAAAATTAGAACTTCTATTGATTTGTCTTAGAGAAATTGAAAAGGTAAACCAAAAACTTCCAAAATTTAAGACAATACTTAGTATATGTAGAAAACTACAAATCAATAAGAGAAAGACAATTTTTTTTAAAAAAGGGACAGAAGTAATAAATAGGCATTCACAGAAGAGGAAATGTGTACGAAAAATGAACATAAATACGTTTACCCTTATTAGTGACTACAATAAGATATAATTTTGTACATATTAGATTAGCAACAATTAAATTTGTTAATGACAGCGGTAGAAGAGAATGTAGATCAGTAAAGATTTTTATACCCCATTAGCTGGACATGCCAATTGAAACTACTACTTTGGTCTGGGCACGGTGGCTCACCCCTGTAATCCCAGCACTTTGGGAGACCAAGGCAGGTGGATCACCTGAGGTCAGGGGTTCAAGACCAGTTTGGCCAACATGGAGAAACCCTGTCTCTACTAAAAATTAGCCAGGTATGGTGGCGTGCATCTGTAGTCCCAGCTACTCAGGAGGCTGAAGCAGGAGAATCGCTTGAACCCAGAAGGTTGCCATGAGCCAAGATCGCACCACTGCACTTCAGCCTGGGCAATAGAGCAAGACTCTGTCTCAAAAAAAAAAAAGAAAGAAAGAAAGAAACTACTACTTTGGAAAACAATTTAGAACTGTTTTATAAAGTTAAACGTTAGCATAACTTTTGATACACAAATCCCATTCCTATATATACTCTATATGCAACAGGAATATTTGCCCCTGTGCAGTGGGATATATGTATAAGAATGCTTATAGTAGCAGTGTTATATTAGCAAGAAAAGCTGGAAACAACTCAACTGTCCATTAATAACAGACTGGATAAATAAACTGTGCTACAGTATATTCACACAATGGAATTTTACTGAGTAAAAGTGAACAAACTTAAACAATCAACTTTCAACATGGCAGCATGAGTAACTCCACTGGCCCACTTCCCACTGAAAATGGTACAAAATTTTAAGACCTTCCTTCAGAGTCTCTGGAAGTGGTCTTAGAGTCATACAGCACGTTAAAAAACATCTGTTTAAGAAGATCTGTAAGAAAAGTAAGAGTCTAGGATGCTTGAACTAAGAACTCCCTCTCTACCCTGTCCCAGTTTGTTGAACGGAAACTTATTCCAAACTGGTGCAGCCAAGAACAGAGGGTTTCCTCTCTCCTCAGTACCCACTCAGAGGGCTTTCTTCCCAGAGAAACAGGATATCAGCATTTCTCATCCTGCCCCCAGCTACTTGTTGCTGAGGCTAGTTCTGGGGAGTGCAGCTGAGAAGTGGGCGCTCCCTTCTCCCACCCAGCCCTCACCTGTGAAATGGAAGCTCCACCTTGGGCTCTGTGCTACTAAGAATACTGGGACCCTGATTGCTCTTGTCTCAACTTGTAAGACAGGTTCCACACTGAGAGAGGCAAGTCCAGAAGACCTGAAGTTACACCATTGGTCCCACTCCCAGCCCCAGAGCCCAGCCCACAGATTTTGTGGGGTGAGAAGTGGAGGGTGTGGGCAACAGGTAAAACAAATAGCTCCTTATCTCTTCCAGAGAAACTGACTTCATCATCAACAGAAAACGCAGAAGTTCAAGCCTAAGAGCCACGCTCAAAAATAAGCGGAGGTTGTGGTGAAAGGTAATTTGGAGGACACTGACAAATTCAATTAAGATAACAGGCTAAACTGTAGGCTGGCTGCTTTGCGGAAGAGAACTAGGGGAAGAGACAGCTGTAAGGAGCCCTCCTGGGGCCATTACAGATATTAAACACTGACCATGGAAATTATTCCTTCAAAGGACCCCAAATTAGTGGAGCTTAACATCTTGGTATGGTCAAGAAAAAGGAAACTAGAGTGCTACCCAAATTACTGTCATCCCAGGGTGACTGAAGGCATACCCCAAACTGAGGAGCAATGTCAGAGGCTTAACACTGGGGGCGATCGTCTTCATTAAAACAATCCAGCTTGGCACTAAACAAAGAGCAAGTAAGCAAATAGCAATAACAGCCCCGGGGAGCAGGGAATTGTTAGTAGTACTCAGAGTTGCTACAGTGTATTATCTGAAATGTGAGTTTTTATAACAAAATGTTATGAAATATGCAAAGAAACAGGAATATATGACCCTACTGGACAAAAGCAGGTAAGAGAAACTGCTTGTGATTGCAACCAGATATCAGATATACCAGAAAAAGACTTCAGAATAGCCATTGTAAATATATTCAAAGAACTAAAGTCAACCATGATTCAAGATTATAATGTTTCCACTTTTATTATTCATTGGAATGCAATTAAACTATCAGAAGGCATTTAGCTAAATCAAGAATTCAGTAATTTTGCAGGCCAAATATTACATCCTTTATGCATATGCTGTACTTCATCTTCATTTTTCATCATGGATAAGAAGAATAATAATCTTGGTTGCGTTCCGACAGATCATGATGAACAGCAAAATAAGGAAAAACAGGGCCAACCCACTGACCCATGATCTCCATGAAGAAACAGAAAGATACGGCCGGGCGCGGTGGCTCAAGCCTGTAATCCCAGCACTTTGGGAGGCCGAGACGGACGAATCACGAGGCCAGGAGATCGAGACCATCCTGGCTAACACTGTGAAACCCCGTCTCTACTAAAAAATACAAAAAACTAGCCGGGCGAGGTGGCGGGCGCCTGTAGTCCCAGCTACTCCGGAGGCTGAGGCAGGAGAATGGCAAAAATCCGGGAGGCGGAGCTTGCAGTGAGCTGAGATCCGGCCACTGCACTCCAGCCCGGGCGACAGAGCAAGACTCCGTCTCAAAAAAAAAAAAAGAAACAGAAAGATACAAAACAGTCTAAGATTTATTAGATCCTAAACTGATTTTTACCTGGTATTTATCTTTTTGGATTTTTTGTGAATAATATACTTTATTAACAGTAGTTAATGAAGCTGATGTAAACCATCTCCCCATGCTCCTTTCAAGTAGACACTCATTCTTCCTGGTTCCGTGGTAGGCTTGAGGGAAATCGGTGTCATCCTCAGTCCTCCATTGTGCACTCTAAAAACCATCAAATGTGCTGCTTTGAGACCTAGCTTATCTAGCCAGAATGCCGTTTCCCTTCTTACATTCTTTTCTGCTGAATTTCTTTAGCCTTATAGTTCTTTAGTTCTCATTTCCAGTGGCCTTCACTCTTACTCACTTCCCATGTCCATTACCTGGAATTGCTCCAGTTTTAAAATCTCAAATTGCAGAATCGCATTCTCTGGCAACAACTTGCTGTTGTTCCCACCCTGCCTATTGTCTAATATCCAATGCACCTATTCTCAGATTTAATAAAAGCTTCTAGTCTCAACTATCCCATTATTCCCAAGCTCTCCACTATTCCAGGGTATTTTTCCTCCCCTGTAACTACAGGTTTGTCATTTTGTCACTGTTTAATAACTACTTGCAAATATCTTTCCCCTTTGTTGTTCTTGTCGGACTTAGCCTGCTATCAGCTTTGGGAGAAAATCATGTGATTGTGTAGACCGGAACCACTAATTTCATAGTCTTCACCTTCACCTAGAGTTTTCAAATCATTTTACACATGAATTAGCTTTCTCCTATTTCCTTCGTCAGCTCTTCTCAACTCTTGCTTCTTTTTTCAGACTTTTTATCACATCCTTTTTTCACATTTATAATATTATTTCACCTATTTTTAACTGAGCATATTAAGGCCATAAGCTAGGGAGTTCCTCAGATCACCCCTTCCTGCCCGAGAACTTGCCTACATGCTTTCTGGCCATTTAAACTGGAAGTAGTGCTCTTGCGCTGCTCAGGCTGATTCCTCCGCCCCCTCCTCTAGTTCCATCACTTTTTTTCTCCACTGTCTCATTCTTTAAAACTTCCAAATAGTCTCATGTCTTCACTATCCTGAAAACTCCCTAGATATTAGAGATGTAAATTTAAGAATCTTCAATATATACGTACAATTTAAAGCTAAAATACTGGATGAGATCTCAAAAATGAGTTCAGGTAGAAAAGATAAGTCAAAGAACGGAGTGGTGAGTTACACCGTTGCTTGGAGGTGGAGGAATGAGGAAAACCAGAGAAGGACCAGCTAAAAGGTAGGAAGAAAACCAGGAAAGCAGAGTGTTGTGAAATTTAAGTAAAGGAAGCATTTCGGCCGGGCACGGTGGCTCACGCCTGTAATCCCAGCACTTTGGGAGGCCGAGGTGGGCGGATCACAAGGTCAGGAGTTCGAGACCATCCTGGCTAACACAGTGAAACCCCATCTCTACTAAAAATACAAAAAAATAGCCAGGCATGGTGGCGGGTGCCTGTATTCCCGGCTACTCGGGAGGCTGAGGCAGGAGAATGGCGTGAACCCAGGAGGCGGAGCTTGCAGGGAGCAGAGATCGCGCCACCGCACTCTAGCCTGGGCGACAGAGCAAGACTCAGTCTCAAAAAAAGAAAAAAAAAAGAAAGCATTTCAAGGACAGAGTAATCAGCTATAAAAGATGCTGTTGAGAAGTCAAGTCAGATGAGGACTAAGAATTGACCATTGGATTTGGCAATATGTGGGTTACTGGTGACCTTTATAAGAACAGTTTTGGTGTGTTGTTATAAACACGAAAACCTGACTAGAGTGAGTTTAGGAAAAAAATGGGAAAAACAAAAAATAAACCCCAGAGTGGCTTGCCATAAAGAGAAAGAGAGAGATGAAGCAGTAGACGGAGGCGGAAATGCGATTAAGAGGATCTTTTAATGTGTGTTGGTAGATGAGACAGGAAAACTTGGCAGTGCAGGAAGAAGGAAGAATTTCTAAAACAAAGTCCTTGTGAAGACCAGAGGGAAAAGAGTGTGAGAGCACAGTGGAAGCTTGGATTAGGTAGGAGCACAGAGTTCCTTCATGATAGTGGGAGAAAAGGCATACATACCACATGACAGCTGATGGGAGCTGGTCAAGTTGTTTATCACCTTTCTTCCTTTTTTTCTCAGTGAATTAGGAAGCCAGGTCATCAGCTGAGAGTGAAGAGAGGGAACGGTATTGAGGTTTGCAGAAATAGCCTTATAAAACAGTGAGAGAGTTGATGAATTGAGAAAAACTGTATGATCGGCAGTTGCCTTATTAAAGTCCCCACTTGAGGTTATTAATTTTGAAGTTAAGTCTATTTATATGCTTGCTTTGGCAGCACGTATACCAAAATTGGAAAAATACAGAGATGATTAGCATGGCCTCTGTGCAAGGATGACACGTAAATTCGTGAAGCATTCCATCTATTTTTTAAAATGTATTTAAAAAAATAAGTCTGTTTAGCATGATTGTGGTTCTTTTCCTCCACTGTGTTCAACTGTAAAAGTGCTGGTATGGAATAGGCAGAGAGTTGGATCTAGCCAGCATTGGGATTAGCCAAGAGCATATGACAAAGTGAAAGAGAAGCAAAAGGGAGTCAGTGTGTACACAAGGGAACAGGTCTGATGGTTGACCGTGGAAGCTGAGCCAGGTGGCATGTTAGGACGTGAGCAGGTGAGAAATAGTGAAAAGGTTGTAGATTCAAATAGATTGTAGGGCCCAATGAGATCAAAGGATAGTTGGAGTCCACACACATAAGTGAAGAACAAAAGAAGAATGGGCATTATTGTATAGTTGAGAGTACAGGTCCTAGAATAGGACAGAAAGTGAGTTTGAGTACTGGCTCCACCACTTAGTAGTATTGTGTCTGTGGGCAAAGTTATATAAGCTCTTAGCCTCGGTTTCCTCATCAGTAAAATGGGAATGCTAATAGTACCTACCTCAAAATGTTGTTGTTTGTTTTGCTTTGTTTTGTTTAAGAGATAGGGTCTTGCTCCATGGTCCAGGCTGGGGTGCAGTAGTGCGATCATAGCTCCCTGCAGCCTCAACCTCCTGGGTTCAAGCAGTCCCCCCATCTCAGTCTCCAAAGTAGCTGGGACTACAGGCACATGCCACTGTGCTCAGCTAATTTTTTAATTTTTGTAGAGACAGAGGTTTTGCTTGGTTGCCCAGGCTGGTCTTAAACTCCTGACTTCAAGTGATCCTCCCGTCTTGGCCTCCCAAAGCACTGGATTATTCGTGTGAGCCACCATACCTGGCAGTAAGTATTTTTAAGTGTAATTCAGCCTAAGTTGAAACTGAAAACTGAAAATTAATAAATTTTTGTAGCTTTGGAATACCAAAAGTGTCTGGAATGAGATGATAGAGTGGATTTTGCCTTAAGTCTTTACTAAGTTGAAGCAAGCAGATATTTGTAGCTCTTGTGTGTGCAGCTAGACCTTACAGTCATTGTCAGTAATAATATTTAAGGGAAAACTAAAACGGTGCTACCCCTACCCTTTAAAAATATCTGTTCTACCACCTGTTAGACCATGATTTTAGCTTAAATTCCCTGAAGGTTTTTTTCACACGTCCACGAGCCTGAGGTCACAGCTTAAACCTCTGTTAACGTCTTCATAACTAGTCAAGGGTAAGCAAAAATGGGTCACAGAACAGATGCCACTATTAAAGTCCCACTTGAGGTTATTATTATAAAGTTGAAGTAAGTTTGTTCGGCATAGTTGTGGTTGTATTTCTCCACCATGTTCAGTTGCGCAGTTGCTGGGCTGGGAAGAGAGAAGTAAGGCCTTGAGGAAGAGGCCACAGAAATGTTGCCCTGTGCTGGTTTTGGCTGTTCCTTATTCCAGTATATGGTATGCCCTTATTTAACTTACAACTTGAGATTTTTTTGCGAATAAATACGTAAAGAATAAACAGACAAATGAACAGCCAACTCAGCCAGCCAAATTCAGATTAACCAGTTGATTACTCTGAAAGGGTTATAATTAGGGTGACTATAGAATGTATTATGGTGCACGTGCCAGAGTTGCTCATGTGACCCCATATCTTTGCAAATCTATCTTGGACTTTGAAATTCCACAAATGAATCTTAAATTTGAAAATTAATTGCAGTTGAACTATGTAGTTTTTGTCTTTGCCACCATGGACTGTAGCTTAATCTGATTTGGGGCTCATCTCTTAATCTCTCTGAGATTGATTACTGCTCCCTAAAACTGAGTATCAGTTATCTAATGTGATAACGGAATTTCACGGACTTGCCTGACAGGAAATTCACTTAGGGCCCTTGTTTAAAAACTCTCAAGCTTGTCGGCAGGGCGCAGTGGCCCACGCCTGTAATCCCAGCACTTTGGGAGGTGGAGGTGGGTGGATCACGAGGTCAGGAGATCGAGACCATTCTGATGGTGAAACCCCGTCTCTACTGAAAATACCAAAAAAAAAAAATTAGCCGCATGTGGTGATGGGCGCCTGTAGTCGCAGCTACTCAGGAGGCTGAGGCAGGAGAATGGTGTAACCGAGGAGGCGTAGCTTGCAGTGAGCCAGGATCGTGCCACTGCACTCCAGCCTGGGCCACAGAGCGAGACTCTGTCTCAAGAAAAAAAAAAAAAAAAATCTCAAGCTTCCCACCCTGGGAAATTCTTATTCAGAAGGTCTGAGATATGGTGATAGAATCCTTGTATAACCCTCCCACTTTCTATCTACTTACCTCTCTCTTAGATTCCTGTATGCTTAGCAAGCACCCTCTGAGTGATTGTTTTGATCAAACAAGTTTGAGAAATATTTATAACCTATGGAAGGTGTATTGGGATGCCGGGTGTCAGCTGTGGTAAAGGGTGGCATATTGGAGTCAAACAGGACCTGGTCCTCTTTCCACAGCTTCACTAGCCCCGTTGTAACCTTGGGTAAGCGACCTGACCTGACCTGTTTCCAGATCTATAAAATAATAGTGTCTACCATGTAGTGTTGTTGGGATGATTAAATTAGAGAATGTGAGAAGACCTGTAGCTGCTATAGGTTAAAATTAATAATTCTCAATTAAAAGTCTACAATTTTAAAAGATTAAAACCTTCTATCCACAAAATCTGTGTTCAGATCTTAACCACACTCATCAGGTAAACATTAGCAGCTACATATTTTAGATTAAGAAATAACACTTTTTTGTAATAAAACCTATGTTCATGGTAGAAACTAAGACGTTACAAAGTATAGAGCAGAAAATAAAGTCAGCCAGATTGTCACCACCATTCAGAAATAACCAACATTAGCACATTTCTTTTTACAAATTTGAGACCATGCTTTATATGCTGTTTTTATACCCTAACTTTTTCTGTATAATAGATCATGAGTTATTTTCCTTGTCAATAAATATTTTTTCTAAAATACTGTTTTTGCGACTACACAACACTATTTTATTAATATGCCATAATTTATTTAATTGATTCCCTAGTGGTAGAACATTTGTGTATAATTTTTTTACTTTTATAAATAATGCTGTAGTGAATATACTTTTTCATATATCTTTGACTCTTCTTCCTTGATGATCTTATCCACATCAGTGATTGATCTGTTCCCTGAACACTGATTTTCATACCTGTATCTCCAGATCAGACCTCTCACCTCACCACAAGACCCATAATATTCCTTGTTTCTTGAACATCTCTGAGAAGTACCAGAGGCATCTCAGGTAAAGAACTCTATATGCACTGCAGATGCTCTGCCCCCACCCCACCCCCAAGTACACATAGACACCTGTGCCTACCCCATCTGCCGTTCTTCTGTTAACCGCATCGGGGTCTGTCTTACTTGACATTGTATTCCCAACCTAGCACAGTGCCTGGCACAGATGTTAGATAGATTCATAAATACATCAGTCAGTACAGACTCTCACATAATGAAATGATGAGTTAGAATCCATACATTTCTTTAAATTTTTATTTGATTTACCCTATGTAACAGGTACTGTGTTAGACCTTGGGGATATAATGGTGAATAAAACATACTATTATTACATTAACAGAATTCATGATAATAGTGTAAGAGTTTCAGTAATAGACTAAAGTCTGATAACATTTCAGCAGAGAGATCAACGAGGGCTGGAATAATCAGATATTTCACAGAGGATATGAGAAGCATGGATAGAATTTCCCTAGGTAAAGCAAGAAAAGGGAGAATATGCCATATGAGGAGATATATCACTAAGATGCTGTAGCATTTGTATTTTCAAAATTGAAAATCTATTTCTGGTCTCACATGCTTATCCAGAACCTTATCATTCCCTATTCAAAAGTGGAGCCTTTGTCCCTCCCCTTGTAACTTTGTGGCTGCTTCAACTCATAGAACATGTGCAGTAGAGACACTGTGAGACTTCTAAGACTAGGCAGTAAAAGGCAGTAAGTACATAAAGCCAGTTGCCAATATTCTTAATGATGAAAGATTGAATGCTTTGCCCCTAAGATCAGTAACTAGGCAAGGCTATCCATTTTCACTGCTTGTGTTCAACATTGTGCTGGAAGGTCTAGCCAATGCGAAAAGGGAAGAAAAAGAAATGAGACCTACACATTTAAAAGGGAGAAATAAAGCTGTCTTAGTTTATGCACAGGATGATGACCTATGTAGAACATGCCAGAGAATCAATATTAAAGCTCTTAGAGCTAATAGTAAGTGTATCAGGGTCACAGGATAGAGCACTGGATAAAAATCAATTGTATTTTTTTATACTAGCAATCTGGATGCATCGTGCTGAGTTTCTGCGAGCCTCTAGCTATCCTTAACACCTTCCCCCGTACGCTCTAGCAAATCACCCAACCACCTAGCTACAGAGAAAATAGAAATCATTAGATAGGAACCACCTCAGCCTGCTCTGCCAAAACTACTAGCCTTGGCACTCAGCTTCTCCTGCCTTCTCATCACAGTAGAGGAGACTGGCAGGACCTGCCGTCTGGTCCTAGAACATTACAACACACACCCATCTCAGAACCTACACATAGGATGTGTGTAATGCTTTTGACCTCACTTCTCTGAGCGAATTCATACACTTAAGATCTTAGCTTAAGCAACTCATTTGGAGAAGCTTTCCCTTACCTCCCCCTCCCCCACGTTACATAATCTCTTAGCTGCTGTATTTCCCCTTTAGATCATTTTTAAACTAAATAATTTGTTGTGTATGATGCTCTTATTATTTCACAACGCTTGAGGTTGCAAAAAAAAAAAAAAAAAGTCTTTTCATCCCTTCCAAAACGAATGTATTTGAAGACCATACTTTGGAAATTGGCAAGGAAGCCAGTTTTAGGCATCTTAGGGAATAACCATTTGTCTCCCTTTAGAAAAAATACAACCAGAGACCATCTTGCATTCACTATTTAAATATTCCAGCAAACATAAACAAGCCATGTACTTTGCTGAAGGAAAATAGCACCACTGAATTTGTCCTCTTTTTTTCTTCAATTACCACTTAAAATGTTTTATTTATTGATTTTTATTTTTTTAATTGACCCATAATTGTACATAGTTACGGGGTACATAGTGATGTTGCAATACATGTACTGTGTAGTGATCATATCAGGGTGATTAGTATATGCATCTCAAACATTTATCATTTCTTTGTGTTGAGAACATTCAGTTTCCTCCTTCTAGATCTTTGAACCTATGTATTACTGCTAACTGTAGTCATCCTACAGTGGTATACAGAACACTAGAACTTTGCCCTCCAGTCTCACTGTGATTTTGTACCTTTAACAAATCTCTTCCTATCCCACTCTTCCTCCCACTCTTCCTAACCCCTAGTATATTCTGTCCTACTTCCTACTTCTAAGAGATCAACTTTTTTTTGTTTAAATGGAGTTTCGCTCTTGCTGGAGTGCAGTGGTGTGGTCTCGGCTCACTGCAACCTGTCTCCCGGGTTTAAGTGATTCTCCTGCGTCAGCCTTCAGAGTAGCTGGGATTACAGGCGCCCACCACAACACCCATCAATTTTTGTATTTTTTAGTAGAGATGGAGTTTCACCATGTTGGTCAGGCTGGTCTTGAACTCCTTACCTCAGGTGATCCGTCCGCCTCGGCCTCCCAAAGTGCTGAGATTATAGGCATGAGCCACTGCGCCCAGCTGAGATAAACTTTTTTTTAGCTTCCACATATCAGTGAGAATATTGGGTGTTTACCTTTTGATTCTTGGCTTGATTTCACTTAGCATAATGTCCTCCAGTTCCATCCATGTTGCTGTTAATGACAGGATTTCATTTTTTAAATGGCTGAATAGTATTCCACTGTATGCATATACCACATTTTCATTATCGGTTCTTCATCTGCCGTTGGACCCTTAGGGTGATTCCATGTCTTGGCTGTTGTGAATAGTGCTGCAGTAAGCATGCTGGGGAGATGCAGACGCCTCTTTGATATATGGATTGTTTTTTCCTTTGGGTGAATGCCCTGTGGTGGGGTTGCTGGATCATATGGTAATTCTATTTTTAGGTTTGTGAGGAACTCCAAACTGTTGTCCATAGTAGTATATGTTCTAGTTTACATTCCCACCAGCAGTGTATTCGAGTTCCTTTCCTGACCGGTGCAGTGGCTCACGAGTGTAATCCCAGCACTTTCGGAGGCTGAGGTGAGAGGATTGCTTGAGTTCAGGAATTTGAAACCAACCTGGACAACATAGCAAGACCTCATCCCTATTAAAAATCAAAAAATTAGCCAGGCCTGGTGGTGTATATCCATAGTCCCAGCCAGTTGGGAGGTTGAGCAAGAGGATTACTTGAGCCCAGGAAGTGGAGGATTCAGTGAGCTATGACCATGCCCCTGCACTCTAGCCTGGGAAACAGAGCAAGACCCTGTCTCAAAAAAGAATTCCTTGTTTCTGCATCCTTGCGAGAGTTTATTTTTTGTCTTTTTGATAATAGCCATCCTAACTGGGATGAGACGATACCTCATTATAGTTTTGATTTGCATTTCCCTGATGATCAGTGATGTTGAGCATAATTTTTTTTTTTCCCATGTGTTTATTGGTCATTTTGTATGTGTTCTTTTTTGAAGTGTCTATTCCGGCTCTTTGCCTATTTTTAATTGAAGTATTTTGTGATTTTTTTGCTGTTGAGATGTTTGCACTTGTACATTCTGGATGTGAATCCGCTGTCAGATGAATAGTTTTGCAGATATTTTCTCCCATTCTATAGGTTGTCTTTTTACCCTTGTTTGTTTCCTTTGCTGTACAGAAGCATTTTCGTTTGGTATCATCTCACTAATATATTTTTTGCTTTTGTTGCCTGTGCTTTTGAGGTCTTACTCATAAAGTCGTTTCCCAAACCAGTGTCCTGAAGTATTTCACCTGTTTTCTTATGGTGGTTTTGTAGTGTCGGGTCTTACATTTAGGTCTTTGATACATTTTGAGTTGGTTTTTATATAAGGTGAGAGGGTTAGATCCTGTTTCATTCTTCTGCATGTGGATATCTAGCTTTCCCAGTACCATTTATTGAAGAGACTGTTCTTTCCCCAGCTTAGGTTCTTGGTAC
Source organism: Piliocolobus tephrosceles (assembly GCF_002776525.5). Lineage (NCBI taxonomy): Eukaryota > Metazoa > Chordata > Mammalia > Primates > Cercopithecidae > Piliocolobus > Piliocolobus tephrosceles. The sequence goes on from NC_045455.1 coordinate 93,420,540, forward strand.
TTTTCACTAAAATCAGTTGGCTGTAGATACATCATGTATTTCTAGGTTCTCTGTTCTGTTGGTCTGTGTTTCTGTTTTTATGCCATACCATGCTGTTTTTTGGTTACTATAGCTTTGTAGTACATTTGGAAGTCTGGTAGTTTGATGCCTCCAGCTTTGTTCCTTTTGCTGAGGATTGTTGTGGCTATTTAGGGTCTTTTATGGTTCTGTAGAAGTTTTAGGATTTTTTTTTCTACTTCCGTGAAGAGTGTCGTTGTTATTTTGATAAGGATTACATTGGATCTGTTGATTGCTTTGGGTACTGTGGTCCTTTTAACAATATTAATTCTCTGATCCATGAGCAGGGGATGTTTTTCCATTTGTCTGTATCCTCCTCAGTTTCTTTCATCAGTGTTTTGTAGTTATTTTTGTGAAGGTTTTCACCTCCTCAGTTAAATTTATTCCCAGTTGTTTTGTGTGTGTGTGTGTGTGTGTGTGTGTGTGTGTGTGTGTGTGTTTGTACCTATTGCAAATGGGATTCCCTTCTTGATTTCTTAGTTCTTTGCTTGCATATAGAAAATGCTACTGATTTTTCTTTGTTGATTTTATATCTGCAACTTTACTGGATTTATTTATTCTAAGAGTTTTTTTGGTAGAGTCTTTAGGTTTTTCTGTATATAAGATCATGTTGTCTGCAAATAGGAACAGTTTGACTTCTTCCTTTCCAATTTGGATGCCCTTTATTTTTCTTTGTCTTGCCTAATTTCTCTGACTAGGACTTCCAGTTCTATGTTGAATAGAAGGGGTGAGAGTGAGCATCCTTGTCTCATTTCAGTTCTTAGAAGAAAAGCTGAGAGCTTTTAGTATGATGTTAGCTGTGACACCACTTTTATTAGTGATATGAGGAAGGTTAGTTTTGCTAATGCATCATTTTCTGCCTTGGTTTCCATTATAGCTGTGACTGAATAAAAGCATTTATTAGAGTATAATCAGCTCTGTCTTAGGTTGATTCTAATATTGATATCAAGTTGTCACATATATTTATGAAAAAGTTATAAAATGAAGGAAATGTGTCTGTTGTCTAACTTTTATGTATTAGAAGACTACTGACCTCTACAAAATGAAATTAAGTTATATAGTACTGGTATTGTTTTTGTAATTATGATTATCAAATAACTTTATTTTAGCCAGAGGCATATTTATTTGATCTGTAAGAACACTTAATGTGTATAAATGCAGGTTTACTATTTTAAGTATTAAAAGGTCTGCTTACCTATAACAGGATATGCTGTATCTGGATTTTACTTCATAAATGGTTTGTAAATAGTGAAAACCACATGGTGGAATCTCTACTATAGGTGGAATCCTTTTAAAACATTTTACTTCCTGAGCCACAATTCCATCCTGGTGCTTCAAGATCTATGCCGCCTCCTGCAAAAAAAAAAAAAACAACCCAATGTGTTTTTTTTTTTTTCATATTCATACAATGAAACATTACAACCTCAACTCTAGATCTATCTTTTTTCCTGTGTTTTCTGTTATTTTCATACATAAGTGTGTGAATACATATAAAATAGCTATGAAAATAATGCGACTGAATTTTTTATTTGTGTGAATGTGGAAATAGCCAAAGAAAGAGAGACAGGAGTGCCCCCCTACGCCACATTGAAAAAAACAAACTGAAACAAAAACAGAAGGAAAAGTTAGATTTCCCAGATGGGTTTTATCCTTAAATAGAAAAATATTGTCCAGAAATACTTAGGTGTATTTAATACGGCCTTGCCTTGTTACTGCTGTCAGGAGAAATAAGGTCATGGCTCCTGCTGTGCAGGTCAGACCACGGACCTCTTATTTTGCTGCTCAGCCTATGAACAAGTAGTATAAAGTAAGCAGCCTGGGTGAGACAACTGTCTACCAAGAAAACCCTAGCAGAGTGTTCTGGGTTTGAAACACCACAATTTCTCATAATACTCAGTGAAAGGTGCATTAACTGAAAAGAAAGAGGAAGCAGGAGAGAACAGGTGTTCACTCCTAGTATCTCTGCCTTGTCTTTTTTTTTTTAATCTAAAAATGAATTTTTTGTAGGAGAATAGTAGCTTCTAAACTTTTCACCAAAAAATTAATTTCTTCATTGTTTTCTAATTATTTATTCCATTTGAATTTTAAAAATTTGAAAAGATGTTTTTACAACTTAAACTACATTATCTGTTTCTCATTTTTTGATGATCAAATTTTTATATACATATCAAATAGAACTTGTAATCTACATGAAATAATGAAAAGCATCAAAACTGCCTCTATAATCGTACCATGCATAATTATTCAGTTTTGTTAAGTTTTGAAAGTAGGCCGCAGGTTCTTTTTACTACTATCATGGAATTCAAAGAGTCTAACACCTGTTTTTGAAAAATCTATATGAGATATGAAAATAAATCCTTCAGTGCCCATGTTGTTACCTAATTCCTCTTGCCAATTTGTTTTACATGTAAAGTGGGGATATAATAATTTATCCAAAAGACAGGGACCTGGATGAGAAGACATTGTGAAATCTTTTCTGATTTGTTTATTCAACAAATATTTAAATGTTTAGCACTGAGCTACATAAAAGTAAGACAGGTATGAAATCTGCCTCCATAGATTTTATAATTTACTTTTTATTTGTAATTCTGGTGTTATATTATTCAATTAGTTCATAACTTTATTGTGGTATTTCATTCACATAGTATTGAATTTAATTGGCTTAGCTGTTTGGCAGCCAGACTTCTAGCTGGAGGGAAGCAAATATTACCTTCTTTACTCACTCAGTTTCAAGTAGTAGGGTTTTTTTTTTTTAAACGATTTTTGAAAGACCAAAAAGGAATCTAACCTTCAAACAGATAACACTCCTTAGAAATAATCTTGATTTCTAAGAAACTCTTAGACACCATCCATTTTGCTACCTTAAATTCTTGGTCCTCTTCTGCCTTCGAAATGTCAATCATTGCTTTCTGGAATACTCTAAGTTGGATGTAAGGATTAATTCCCTTTTTAAAAACAGATAAAATTGTCTAAAAATAAAAGGGCATATGGTAATAAATATTTGTGGCATAACTAGGAAAAGCAGAGAAATAATGATCAGTTTACTTTTTAAGTTAATTGACTATGTAAAGATAAGTAAATACATGTATTACACAGTTTTTTGGAGTTCATTATCAGCATTATAAGACTACATATTATATACACATTCACTCACTTAGATTTGTACAATACATGGTAATTTTTATCTGTTTGATTATCTGATACTATAACACCACCTGACAGTAGAATCTGGGGCTCTTTGGCTGACACATAATAGTTTCTCCAGTGAATAAAAATTATCCCAAAATATCACAACTAAGCTTACAAACATAGTCATAGATGTTTTTAAAAAGTATGTAGTCATATTCACAACTAATGTTTTGATTAATAATGTAAAAATAAAAGCCTGACAGTTTACTAATACCAAATAATAGAATTTGCCCTTGTAGATCTATCGTCCAAATTAAACAACCCAAACTACAGAAAAGGCACATCTAAAAGCACTCTTTTTAATGTGCCACCTGAATTTTCACAGACCATGTAATTGTACTGAAGGAACTTCATAGACAAGATAATTTTGAGAGCAGTAAGTAAAGTTACTGCTATATATTGCTTACGTAAGAGACAAAAATAAAACATTTTTCAGTTTTGTTCTAGTTGTTTAAAATGACTTGAGCCTTTGTAGGGACATGGACGCAGCTGGAAACCATCATTCTTAGCAAACTATCACAAGAAGAGAAAACCAAACACCGCATGTTCTCACTCATAGGTGGGAACTGAACAATGAGATCACCTGGACTCGGGAAGGGGAACATCACACACCGGGGCCTATCATGGGAAGGGGGGAGGGGGGAGGAATTGCATTGGGAGTTATACCTGATATAAATGATGAATTGATGGGTGCTGACGAGTTGATGGGTGCAGCACACCAACATGGCACAGATATACATATGTAACAAACCTGCATGTTATGCACATGTACCCTAGAACTTAAAGTATAATAAATAAATAAATAAATAAATAAATAAATAAATAAATAAATAAATAAATAGAATCATAAAAAAAAAATGACTTGAGGCTATCATCAGAATAAGTCCTAAAAAAAAGAAACAATGTAATGGCTTTAGAATTATGGTGGATATTAGGAAAATGATGTAGACAGTAAAGAGGGTGGCTGAAAACCTGGAAGAATTTTAAATCTCTGTTATCCAATAGGAAATTATTTAAAGTTAACTACTTTAGAATGGATGGTTATGTTGGCTAGACTTTCACATTTGACTGGAGAGTTATAAGCCTAAGAGGACTTTCCAGAGTTCAAAAAAAGGACGCTTTCTAAATCATGAGTGTTTTTTCCTGAATCAATGAAAGTAAAAAGAGAGTGATTTTAATAATCACGTGAAGAAATTATGTTTGATGAGAATTAATATGATTCAGACAACTAGGATAACTCATAGATGGTTATATACAATTTCATATGTATGAAATAGGGTGAGTGAAATTGAAAATGGATCTTGTGTAAAACTATAGTGTCTTTGTGTTTAGTCTTAGAATTCTCTGACTCTTAATTATGGCTTAAGAATATTAGCTAAAATCACAAGCCTTTGCTTTTTTAATAAATATTTAGTTGTTTGTTTTGTCTTTTAAATAATTTTCTTCCTTAGTGCAAGCTGAGTTTTACCAAAGAATATGGATACTAAACAATGTTTCTTCTTTGTTGTAGGTAAAACTTCAGTCAGGAAGCTGACAAAAAAGGTAAGCAACATGTGGCAGGGGGCAGGGTTTGTTTTTGGTAAGATAGAAAATGAACGCTTGGCCGGGTACAGTGGCTCACGCCTGTAATCCCAGTACTTCGGGAGGCCAAGGCGGGTGGATTGCGAGGTCAGGAGATCACCATCCTGGCTAACACGGTGAAACCTTGTCTCTACTAAAAATACACACAAAAACATTAGCTGGGCGTGGAGGCGGGCGTCTGTAGTCCCAGCTACAAAGAAAATGAACTTTTAGAAGTTAAATTTTAATATGTGTATTCAAAGGACATGGAGGATACACTGTCAGGAATCCAAACAGCTGGCTGCGGATCCACTTTTTTCAGAGACCTTGGCGATAAAGGTAATTTTGATTTCTATTAAATTTTTAGTTATGTGTTTTATTTAACTGAAGTATTATTAAGGAATTAAGGTATGAGATTTGCACCATGTTATTTAATAGGTGTTTTTAAAACATAATAACATAGTAAGTAGGAGGTAACTTTGTCAAAGTCTTTGAGCAATTACAGATAAATTACTAAACCATCAATGTTAGTTAAAGCCTGGAGAGGGTATGAGGCAGAGTATCTAAAATAGAACGTGAGAAGCCTGCAAGGGCATCCAGAGGAGCACCACCACTTAAAGGAGGGGACGGAAAGAGATGGTGGCAGAGTCGTCAGAGGCAGAGGAACGCCAGGGAAGTGTTATCACAGAAGCCAAGCAGAGAAAGTGTTAAAGAAAAAAGGAACGTGTCAAATGTGAAAACCGAGTAAACTTAGGGAGTTGAATGAGCTAAGGACTGAGAAGTATCCGCTGTACTTAGCAGCTGGAAGTGTTTGACATTTTAACAAGTACAGTGGTGCTTTGTTATCCACGGGGTATTGGTTCCAGGGCCCCCCTTGGATACCAAAATCCGAGAATGCTGAAGACCCTCATATAAAATGGCATCATATTTGTGTATAGCCTACAAACATCCTCCCATGTAGTTCAAATCAGCTCTAGATTACTTAGAATACATAATACAATGTAAATGCTATGTATATAGTTGTTATGTTCTGTAACTCTGCTTTTTTATTTGTAGTGGTGTGGGTTGTTTTGGGGTGTTTTTTTTTTTTTGAGACAAGGTCTTGCTCTGTTGCTGGGTTGGAGTGCAGTGGCACAGTCATAGCTCACGACAGCGTCAAACTCTGGGGCTCAAGCACTCCTGCTGCTGCAGCCTGCTGGGACTACAGGTGTGCCCCCCCATACATGGCTAATTTTTTAATTTTAGTATAGACGGGGGTCTCACTATGTTGCTCAGGCTGGCCTCAAACTCCTGGACTCAAGCAGTCCTCCTGACTTGGCCATTGAAAGTGATGGGATTACAGGCGTGAGCCACCACACCAGACCTATTAATATTTTTGATCCATGGTTGGTTGAATGCATGGATGTGGAGGGCCAACTACTATACAGGTCAGTGATGGGATGAGATCTAAAGCCAAGTTGCAGAACACTGAGAAGTGATGGGAGATATGAGAAAAGTAAACACAGACCTCTTGAGAGACGTGGTCATGAACAGAGGAGTTAGAGGGTAGTAGCTAAGGATAGAGAACAAAGGCCTAGAGAATCTTGGTTTATTGTAAGTGGTGAGCATGTTTCTTGTTGTTGAGAAGGAGAGGTGGAAAATACAAAGGAAGTATGAATAGGACAAAATCCTGGAAAATAGGAAAGAAGGGATTTCTTCAGAACAGGAGTGGAAGGATCAGCATTCCACAGGGAGGATGTCTTTCCTATTGTGTCAGGAGAAAAGGATGAACAAATGAGCATTTTATGCAGACATTTGCAAATTGCTGGCAAGCAAATGAGGGCGGTGTTTCGGAGTAGCCTTGATTTTCTTTATAAAATAGGATTTAGGGCCCAGTGCGGTGGCTCACACCTGTAATGCCAGCACTTTGGGAGGCCAGAGTTCGAGACCAGCCTGGCCAACATGGTGAAACCCTGTCTCTACTAAAAACACAAAAAATTAGCCAGGCATGGTGGCAGGTGCCTGTAATCCCAGCTACTCAGGAGGCTGAGGCAGGAGAATCGCTTGAACCTGGGAGGTGGAGGTTGCAGTGAGCTGAGATTGTGCCGTTGCACTGCAGCCTGGGTGACAAGAGTGAAACTCCGTCTCAAAAAAAAAAAAAAATTGGATATAGTAGGGCTGAGCTTTATGGAGAAAGAAGGTTTGAAGTAGCTTCTGGGATATGGAAAAAGAACTGATGAGAGAAACAGAAGGACTTCTGGGAATCCTTCCAGGATTAGAAGAGAACGTACATGATGAAAGAACAGAGTCGTTGATCAGCGTGGTTGTAGAATAGAATAGATGGACAGTTAGGGTTTGCTAGGCAGAGGAATGGAGGAAGTCCTGGCCTAGGGAGTTAACAAGGTTAGGAGCAAGAGAGGTTTTAACTAATGAGCCATGGGGTCTAAGCAGAGACAAAAAAGCCTGGAGAGAAAGCTGCCAGTGAGGTTGAAAACGGATGTGGATGCCCAAGAGCAGAAAGCAACTATGGTGGTAGAGTAGGTGTCTGAACTTACAGTTTCTCAGCTGAAGCACTTGTAGGTGATTTCAGGGTTCAGGGAGTGATCGTAGAAATAGATATGTAAAATAGAAGTAGTTGGCGTGGTTAATTTAGTGAAAGTTATCAAGGACCTGAGAGACGAACCACTCTATTTTATAAGTGTAGAAAAAGTGTTCCCCTGAGGTAGGTGATAAGTTAATTACTCTTTCCTGTTGTCTAAAGAAGGAATTGGAGAATTAAGAAACAAATGTGATTTCTACATCAGTGGTTTATAACCTTTCATTGAATGCGGCAGAGCTTTCACAGTTATCTCAAGTATCTCAAGAGATTTACAACATTCTCAAATCAACATTAATTTTACGGCTGAGTGCATTAGCTCACACCTGTAATCCCAGCACTTTGAGAGGCCAAAGCAAGAGGATAGCTTGAGCCCAGGCGTTCAAGACCAGTCTGGGCAGTGTAGCAAGTCTCCATCTCTACAAACAATATAAAAGAAAAATTAGCCAGGCGTGGTGACGCACACCTGTAGTCCCAGCAACTTGGGAGGGTGAGGTGAGAGGGTCGCTTGAGCTCGGGAGATTGAGGTTGCAATTGCAGGGAGCTGTGTGTGGTCACGTGGGCAACAGAGCAAGACCATGTCTCAAAAAAAAAAAAAATTAGTTTTAAATTGAGAATAAGTTTATCACATAACACTCCATGGAAAAGAAAAATATGACAAAGGTATAACTCCATAAAATCAATATTAATCATTTATTGTTTATTTTTGATCAATATCTATTTCTGCACATTCCTCAGTATATCAGTATTTAGTGGACTTTCATTATATTCTGCGAGTATTAGTTCCTTATACTAAACTGTCTACTTATCTTTACACCCACTTCACCCCACCCCTTACCAATTCCTTCCAGTCCTAGCACCAGAACATCCCTATATACTTTGAGGTTAACAAGCTCCTAAATTTTTTATAGTGGGAATTTACTGGAATGTAGTATATGGTTAGTGAACAAAAGTGCGTATTTTGAAGTTGACAGACTTAAATTCAAATTTTTCCTAGTTTTATTACCTGAGGAAATTAGTTAATCTCTTTCATCCTCACTTTCATCACCTTTTAAAATAAGATAGTAATGCCTTCCTTATGGGATTGCTGAAAGAATTTAATAAAATAAGATGTTTTAAACATTTATGGTATCTGGTATGTAGCCTTAAAAAATATTAAGAACATGAGTTTTAAGCCTGGTTTAAATTCCTAGCTCTATTAGTTAGCTGTGTAACCTTGGGCAAGTTGGTTTTAGTTTTCTTACTATGTGTCTGGTACATTTTAAGTTTATAATTGGTAATATTGCTATATGTTTTTTGTAAGATTTAATATTAACTGGGCCTTAGCCTCTTGTTAAGGAGTTTGTAAATAAATGGTATTTTACAAATCAAAGTTAATAAATATCTTGTAAGGTTTTACTTTAGGAAATTACTAATTTGGCTTTTTGTTGTTGTTGTTGTTGGTTTTTGTTTTTTTTTTTTGAGACGGAGTCTTGCTCTGTCCCCCAGGCTGGAGTGCAGTGGCCGGATCTCAGCTCACTGCAAGCTCCGCCTCCCGGGTTTACGCCATTCTCCTGCCTCAGCCTCCCGAGTAGCTGGGACTACAGGCGCCGCCACCTCGCCCGGATAGTTTTTTGTATTTTTTAGTAGAGACGGGGTTTCACCGTGTAAACCAGGATGGTCTCGATCTCCTGACCTCGTGATCCACCCGTCTCGGCCTCCCAAAGTGCTGGGATTACAGGCTTGAGCCACCGAGCCCGGCCTAATTTGGCATTTTAAAGTACATTCTAAGCAAAATGTTTAAAGTTCAAGTACCAATATTTAGATCAGACCTTTTTCCATGATGTAGACTTTTCTGGAAGCATTTTGAGACTTTTAAGAAAAATGTTTACCAGTTGCGAAAACTCAGATAACCTCTGTGGATATAAACTGAACTATCTTATGATTATATGATTTTGTTTTTTTCCTGAAGTAAGGAAGGCTGAGGAGGGTTTTATAATAGTTTTGACCTAAAGGCAGAATATGAGAACCAGAGTAGATTAATTCAGCTTTTGTGTAAAACTCTCCATAAATATAATGTGATTTTAGAAATTCTATTAAAACCTGTTTTCAAGAAAAATGCATAAAATAAAAACTGAAAAGAGAAAATTTAAATCATCTTAAGAAAAAAAAATGGAGAGATAAGAGATTAATCTTTAAAAACTGAAAAGAGAACCCATTTCAAGACCTTAGAAGCATACTGTGCTTCTGAAAAGAAGTACCTGTACAGCTTCATCACTGCATTCATGTTCCAGACTCCTGGTAGTGCCTCAAGTGCTGCCTATGAGCTTTATATGGAAGACCATACTCCTGCTACCTGCTAAACAGCTTCCCACTTCTCAGCTACCCTACTCTCTAAAGGCATCTGTGAAACTAGTAAACAGAGTCTTATGCTTTCTCATTTTTTGTATTTTGTTATACTGTACTCTCTGGTTTCTAATCTTTCTTAATTAAACCGTAAGTTCTCAAAGTGGAAAAATATGTGTGTTATTTTTATATCCCCAGTTGCTTGGTATGTTGTCTAACAACCTTCTCTGACACATAATAGATGCTCATCTAAAATTAACTACATGCTAATTACAAATTATCCTGATCTCTTTCAGTGAGTCCCTTGAGTATTTTTGCTATATAGTTTTAGCCTTTCTGTGTATTGAAAGTATGAAGACTACATGTTTTTTAAAATATTTCTCAGTTAAAACTTTCAATAATTTATGTTGGTCTTCTTCCCAATTAGTATTAATTGGGGCCAGGCATGGTGGCTCATGCCTGTAACCCCAGCACTTCGGGAGGCCAAGGCAGGAGGATCACTTGAGCCCAGAAGTTCAAGACCAACCTAGGCAGCATAGGGAGACCCCCATCTCCACAACAAATATAAACATTAGCTGCACATGGTGGCTCACGCCTGTAATACCCTCTACTCGGGAGGCTGAGGTGGGAGAGAATCACTTGATCCTAAGAGGTTGGCTTCAGTGAACCATGATTGTACCGCTATACTCCAGCCTGGGTGACAGAGTAAGACCTTGTCTCAAATAAAAGAAAAGGAAAATAAAATATTTAAAAATTTAAAAAGGATTAATTGGTATTATTTTGTCAACAAAATTAGATCCATTTTGTAGTACTGCTTTCATACATTTTAGAAATAATGCATCAACTCTTTTTTTTTTTTTTTTTTTTTTTGAGACAGAGTCTGATGCCCAGGCTAGAGCGCAGTGGCGCCATCTCAGCTCACTGCAACCTCCGCCTCCCGGGTTCAAGTAATTTTCATGCCTCAGCCTCCTCTTTATCAAGTATCTGAATAAAAACATGAAATTATCTAATTTTTATTTCTTCTTTATCAAAATACTTCATTTGGATGTGAATTATTTCTAAGATACACTAGAAGAAAGTTCTGCCTCCTAATGAGCAGTGTTTTGTCAGCTTAATAGTTACTGACCTGCAACTGTAGTAGGATATTTTTTCTTTTCCCGAGCTAGGTATTTTTTAAAATTAGGGCTATTTCATGTATTACCATATTTAATGTGGTATACAGTTATTTCAAAGTGTATTAGTCACAAAATGCAGTCACTTAATTGAAGAAAAATCTGATTGTGGCAGTATTAAACACAAATAGAATTTTTAAAAATTGCACTGCCTTACTGTTGATTACAAAAATATATGTCTAAAGTCATTCTATACTCAGAATCATAAAGATAATTATTAAAATTAATTGAATTCATTGTGAAGTATATCCTATACACCGTGGAATTTAATAAACTTTTTAAGGCATTTTTTTTCTTTACATAAAGGAAAAAAGAACTCACCTCCAAATCTGCTGTTGCTTCTGCATCTTACAGCTGCATCTATCTTGTCTGTCTTTGCTCTCTTTATGGAAGATCTAGTCCTTGCAACATAAGCCCAAGTCTCTGTATTTGCTCTAGGCCTCTTTTCTTGCCCTTTCAAGACCTTTCGACTTTGATATTTTTCCCTATTTTACTACATCACCAGTCTGTTTCTCTCTACCTTATTCCTACCTTATGTAAACTTAAAAGTATGTCCCATTTTTTAGGAGAAAAAATTTTTCCTTTACCCCCATATCTCCCCGGTGTGTTGTGCTCACTTCCTAACTAACCTCTCATTCGTTCTTCAGCTCATTTCAGCCTGGTACCCACCCCACCGTGGACACTTTTGTCATGATCACCAGTGAACTCCTTGGTTCAATGAGGACGTTTTGTAGTCCCAGCTTACGTGACCCCAGCAGTATTTGATCTATAATCTACATCAGAACAGCCCCTCGTTTTGGCTTCTATGACCCCAGACTTTGTTGTGTTGCTTTTCTCTCCATCCTAGTTGTTTCCTCTCTGTCTCTTTTGACGAAATTCAACAAGAACCACCTAAGCTGGGGAAGCAGATAATTAGATCAATCTAGTGGGGTGAGTTTGAAGGAAGGGGCCCACTGGTCAGTCCTGAAAGATCACTGAGAAATTTTCTGTCTCATGGGAGATAATGAAGATTTGAAGAGATTTAACAAACTTTGGAGAAAATTGGGAGAGTACTTGGCAAATGAAAAGTATTTTTTTTTTTATTGACAAATAATATTTTTGAGGCATAAGTATGAAAAGAGTTGGAATTTCAAAGAGCAGTAAGCAAACATTTTATTTTCTTGGTATGAAGAAGATAGCAAATTATAGTCGAGATTATATGAAATGGGTTAATGGAAGTTTTTGAAAGTGACAATGAGATTTGAAGACAAGGTAGAAAGTTATTGCAGTTTAATTACAGTTTTGATTCTTCAGATAGAAGGAAAACCTGCAGATGTTCTTTAGTCTCTTCTTGAAATTGAGATCAGTGTTCTCTCTTCATTCAGCCTCTACGTACAGGGGCAAGATTTGTGGAGCAGTTTTTCATATTGGCAGAGGAAGACTTGGAAGGGCTGTTCATCCCTCCTGCTAGTCTGCATCAGAGAATCCTGTTAGATTGTAGTCACTTCTGGAAGTCAGGGTTCTGGTCTCCAGAAGGATTGTAGTATTTCTTTACCAACTTTGCTGCTTCTGTGCCGTAAGAAAGAAAAAATAGGTACTTGTTTTCAGAGGATACTGAGAAAGAATATCAGTAACTTCTTTTTTTTGTTTGTTTTTGTTTTTAGATACAACTATAATTTTATTACAAAACCATTATGTTGGCATTAGTTGGTTACAGTGATAGCAAGATAATATGAGTGTGCAGACCAGCTCTGATGGAACCACTACATTCCCTGTTTACTGAACCAAACTTCAGCTACCTCATATCCATTGCATACAAATAACCTGCAGTTATTACTGCTACAAATCTTGACGCGTGTACCACTGAGAGAGGAGTTGATGCTAAGGGATTAGATTACATGTTGATAAGACTACAAAAGTTCCCTTATGGGACTTTTTCTTCCTCCTCCCATCCAATGACTTTGCTTTAGAAGAATCACATTACTTAAAGCTAGTCTGAGTAGCAGCAGCACCCAGGGAGCATCAGTTCTTGTTAAAAAGCAACACCTGTGTGATGCACTTTTACACCACAGGCAAAGGGAAGGATCACTCTCGTTTTAAACTCCTGCAGAGTCCCTTAATAAAAAATAAAAGCATTCCATCAAGTTCTTCTGGATGGTGTTATTGCTGTACATTTGTTGGTGAGTCATTTTCTGTGCTGTGTTTGCTTTGAGGGGATCTCCCAATGTATCTCCAATATTCTTTTTATAGGGTCCTTTTCTTGAGCTAGGATTTCAGTAATTCTAATGCTTTATTAAGAATGTTTTCCTTGTTGTCACACTGGCTTTCTAGCATGTCTTCATAGATATCCACAAGAAAGGCAATTAGGTAGGGGGAACTATGACTTGGTTGTAAATCAACTAATTGACCTAACAGATTAGGATATTTGGAAAGACCACGATCCTGCAAAATCCCTTTCAAATAGTTCCGTGCACTTTCATTGTATGGTAGTTTAATCATTTCCAGAGTGTGTGTGTGTCATGATAAATGATCTGGACCACAGGATTGGGGCCATCATTCTGCAACACTGAATCTGTATCACCCCATTCTGCTCTGTCACTGTACAGGACGTCAGAGGGTGAGTCCAGGCCCAGAAACCCGTCGTCCATGGGGGACACCACGGCTTCCCTGGCCTCGGCCGCCATCTCTTCCTCGTGCTGCAGCTGGGGCAGGGGCTGCTCTGGCTGCCCGGGCTCGCCACCTTGCACAGCCTCCCCAACCCCCTCAGTGGCTGCCCCAGCAACTTCTTTTTATTTTTATTTTTTTAACTTTCAGAGAGCGAGACATAGTAATCTTTCCAACTATCAAGGAGATAAATTCATCAGCCTGCACACACATTTTTCTCATTAGATAATTTTCTTTCTTTGTTATTTACATAGCTGGAGTACTATTTATGTGTTCTCAGAATGAACAAGAGCATTAATGATATATTTCCAGGATTTTTTTTTTTGAAGGAGAATTCAGACCCAGTATTTCCAATGACTAGGAGAAAGACCTTAGTGATGAACTGTCAGAAACATAAATAGGAAGGATTTTCCCCCCTTAGGCAAAGTCCATGAAGATGTTTATGCGATAAATAGAGGAATGAGCATAATGAGAGGGGAAGGGGTGAGGGAAGGAGGCTTTAAGAGGAACCAGAAACAGTAAATGGCTGATAGAGAGAGAGAATGTAGGATAGAGATAGAGATATATAGATAGAGAATAGATAGGATAGAGAATATAGATAGCGTTCATTACAAAGTCAAAGATAAGTTTTTAAAATGTGCGTGCAGTGGCTGTGGGAGGAAAATCAGCTTACGTTCCTACATTCATAGAGGGCTGGCAGGAAAATCAGGACTATAAGATGTAGCTTGAGGATGACAAGAAAATTAAGCAATTGGCAGGTAAAAGATGAGGCAGAACTGGAGAGTTACAGAATTAGGAAGAGTTGGAAGGATCATGAAAGAGCAAGATGTAAGATCTGCGCTCTCACCATTCATCTAAATGCTGGCCGCCCTTAACGTAGACTCTGAGACCCCACTCCGATTGGGGTCTCAACCCCTGATCCTTCCCCTTCTCCATCCCTGCAACGCATCTACGGTACCACATTCTAGCTGGAAGAAGAGTGTCCCTAATTGGGAGAAGCCTTCACAGGCTGAATATATAGAGAGTCTCCCAGCTCCTGTGTAGCTTGTGGTTTATGAGCTGCTTTAAAAGCTACTTCATCTGTAAAATAGAGATGATAATATCTACTTGCAGGTTACAGTGACTTACGTGAAACTTATGACACGGTGTCTGAGATGGTGTCAACAAAAGATCTCTTACTAGGCAAATCTTTGTGTCACAAGTCCTCTTGACTTCTCTGAAACCACACCGTCCTAGTCTGTCTGTCGTTGGCCCTCTTCTGCCTCCTGCCTATTACACACTGGCACGTCATAGAATTTTGTCCTTCACTTACTACTCTTCTTCAGCCTCCTTGGTTTTAGCGTTCATGAGATGACTCCTAAATCTCTTTCAGTGCCTCCAGCCCAGGCTACACTCCTGAGCCTCAGCCGCTTATGTATATACAAACCAGCTGCCAGACACCTGCTTTTGGATCTCTCTCAGTTACCTTGGATTCAGAATATGCCAAATTGCACTCACCATCTTCCCCCTAAACCAACACTTCCTGTATTCTTGATCTCATTTGGTAGTAACAGCTTTCATCCAACTCACCCAAACCCAAGAAATAGCTTAGACTCCTTTCTCTCTCTTTGCCCGTCCCACCCTTCATATTCAATCAAACACAAAGTCTTTCCAGTTTTACCTAAGTATTTATCTAATTCATCTTCTCTTCTCTCTACCTCTAGAGAACAGGAAACAGATCAAGTAACTTTGTCACTTAATAAATAAAATCTGACTTCCTTAGTTTGGTGTATAGAAGCCCTTTGTGGCCTGTGCCCTGCACAAGCTTCCCTGCTGTCCTCTCGCCATTCTACACAGTGTGCCATGCCTGTTCATGCTTTCATGCTTTTGCACACACTGTTCTCTTTGCCTGTGCCGTTCTCTCTTCCCTCTACTCTCTGACTCACCACCTTCTCCCAGCCTTCTGCTCATTGGAGAATTAGCCCAAGCTTCACGTCTTATGGGAATCGTTTTTAACTTCTTCAGTAGAAAGAATTGTTTCCTCCCCTGCATTCTCATCATTTTTTATGTATTCTTTCTCGCCACATTTTATTATAATTGCTTGTTTATGTGTCATCTGCTAACTTCTTAGAATATAAATTCCTTGAGGAAAAAGGCCTTTTCCTTGTAAACTTGTGAGGTCTAAGCACAAGAGTTAGTACATGGTATTTGTTTAATAAATTGTTTTTGACTAAACAAATAAACAGAACGGTAAAATTGTTTATAAAATTGTGGGGAAGCGCAGTACAGTGGAAGGGCTGAGACTTTTGTATATCTTGTCTATAATGTTGAATGTGATCTGATACTATAGGAAACAAGTGTTTATTAGTGCAATAGGGAAACGTCTTGAGGAAAGACTACAGTTACTTTTTAGTTCTCTGAAATACATGAGTTGACGTGTACATTTCTAACTTCAAGAAAAAACACTCCTGTAAATATTTATTTTATAAGAGATTCAGAAGATACACTTTTTAAAGGTATACTTCACTGTTGCTGTTAATAGTGGTTTGAAGAAAAACAATGTAAAACTTAGTTAAATTGGGACCCTTTGAAATATTCCATTTTACCACATATAAGAACTATCAAAATTTATACTCTATCATAACTAGCAAAAGGTAGTACATTCTTAAAATAAGAAAATAATTTACCAACGTGTATTATTATAAGGAAGAATAAGTTGTAAATTATTATATATGTTTTTTAAACTGAGCATAATTTTAATACCATCCTCAAAAATATACTGAATATAAATTATGAGATATGTTGTAAGATATAAATACATTTTTACAATAGATGGGATAATCCAATCTCTTTGGAAAACAGGATTCACAAAATTGTACTTAACAGCAGATCGTATTTTAGAATGGTTCCATCTTAATATTTCTAGATGAGCACTGTAACTGACAGAATTTATTCATCTGAGGTGTGATGATTGGGCTTTCACACTCAGGAGTGAGATGCGCCTCCCTCAAACCTTGTTACAAGGACAACACATTGGTTGTCTGACGTGAAGAGGGGAAAAATCAGAACTTACTCGTTTCTTCTAGTGCCCCTCTTAAGAGATTCTTTAACAAACTTTTGAACATAAATTATTTAAAATACTATCCAATACAGTTTTGAATCATTGCCATTTAACAGCATGTACTTTGCAATTAGATATAACAAATATATATTAAGCTGTTTCTCCTGTCAATATTCTCATGTGTCAGTTTTCTTTAAAAACATTTTCAGAGGGCAAATGCCTAGAATGCTGTTGTAGAACTACCTTGTTTATTTATAACCCACCTTGAGAGTGAAAGGTACTGTTTTTATACTGTCTCAACTCTGATTATTCAAGCTTTTAAGTCAGTATTTCAAAGAAAGACACTGGAATTTCCTTTTTCAAAAAGTTCTGCTTGCATAAAGGACCTGTACCTGTGTCAGAAGAAAAGCAAGGTCTTTTGGCAACAAGCCCAGTGGAGTCTAGAGGTTTGGCCATTTTTTTCACATTGCCATATTCCTTTGAAAATGAGAAAAATCCTTAAGACTGCCAAAGAATGAAATACTTTGATCTTTCAGCTGACATTAGAGCACTTCTCCCAGGTACAAGATATGACAAAACACATTTAATTTATTCTCCTTTTATAGAAGGTCTAAATAGTTTAAAGCTAAAGAAAATCTGAAAATGTGTTATAGTCTTTTTATTAAAGAAAAGTACACCTGCTCCAAAATAGAAACAACAAGTTGGTAATTCAGTAAAAGGAAGCCATTGAAAACATTTAAAGTATTTACTTATAGTTAAAACATGGAATCATCTAATATACCATTTTTGCCTTCCTTGCTCTGAAATACCTTTGGCCCTGAGTCCTTCCTTTATTTGCTTGGGAGCCATTAGGGTATGGTGCGCTGCACAGAAGGGTAAATACATTCCCAACGTCATCACCCTCTGCAGCTCTTTCTTCTTCCTGTCTGAACTACCATAGTCGTTTTTTCCCATTGCTGCTTCCACATGAGCGTTATTTCAGACAATCGCTTTGCAGTTTTCATATTCAGCTTCATCTATCTTAAATAGGTTTCCTATTTATACCACATTCGCTTAATTAAAATTTTTACCAATCATTCGAAGATTACTGTTAGATTTACTTCCTCTGTGGCACCTTTGATGATCTAAACTCTGGAAATGCTTGCACATTTTTCTAAACTCTTGTAACTCTTAATATTCGTATCTCTCTATGGTATCTAGTATTTTCTGTAAACATCTGCGTTTTGGCCTCCTGATGGAAGTATACACCATCTGTGAAGAATTCTTGGCAAAACGAAACTTGAATCTTAGCACACATCTGGATTTAAGTACCGTTTGTAGAAAATACAGAAGGTAGAGGAACATGTGAAATGATACCAAGGACATACAGTCATCAGAATTTTATAGACTGTTGGAAATTTTATAGGACAAATGACTTTTTCAACAATTAAATTGAAAGGTAGGGGCAAAAAAGACAAGGGAGAAAACCTATATATTAAGAGAGACATAAGAGACAGGAACGCCGAGCACAGTGGCTCACACCTGCAGTCCCAGCACTTCGGGAGGCCAAGGCAGGAGGATCACTTGAGCCCAGGAGTTTGACACCAGCCAGGGCAACATAGGAAGACCCTGTCTCTGCAAAAAAAAAAAAAAAATGTATTTTAATTAGCTGGACATGGTGGCACATGCCTGTGGTCCCAGCTACTCAGGAGTCTGAGAGGTGGGAGGATCACTTGAACCTGGGAGGTTAAGGCTGCAGCGAGCCATTACTGTGACACTACACTCTAGCCCGGGCAACAGAGTGAGACTTTGTTCGAAAAAAAGAAAAAGAAAATAATAAATAAATTAGACTACATCAAAATTAAGAACATTTGTGAATCGAAGAACACTGTCAAGAGTGAAAAAAAGATCCACAAATGGGAGAAAATATTTTCAAATTGTATACATATGTATTATAAGGGATAATAACTAGGATATATAAAGAACTATACTAAACTTTTTTAATGGGAAAAGGACTCAAATAGAAATTTCTCAGAATAAGATATACCCATGGCTAATAAGCACATGGAAAGATACTCAGCATCACTGATCATCAGGGAAATGCAAAGCAAAGCCTCAATGAGATCGCACGTTGCATTCATTAGGTTGGCAGCTAAAAAAAAAAAGGCAGAAAATACAAGTGTTGAGGATGTGGAAAAATTTAGTAGAAATTTGTATTTCCACAGCTGCTGTGGAAAAGGTAGGGTGATTCCTCAAAAATTAAACAGCATTGGCCGGGCGCGGTGGCTCACGCCTGTAGTCCCAGCACTTTGGGAGGCCGAGGCAGGCGGATCACGAGGTCAGGAGATCGAGACCATCCTGGCTAACACGGTGAAACCCCGTCTCTACTAAAAAAAAAAATACAAAAAACTAGCCGGGCGAGGTGGCGGGCCCCTGTAGTCCCAGCTACTCGGGAGGCTGAGGCAGGAGAATGGCATGAACCCGGGAGGCGGAGCTTGCAGTGAGCCGAGATCGCGCCACTGCACTCCAGCCTGGGAGACGGTATATACCCAAAAGAAATGAAAGCAGGGGCTCACACAAATATTTGTACACCAATATTTGTGGCTGCATTATTCACAGTAGCCACATGGTAGAAACACCCCAAGTGTCCATCAGCAGGTGAACGGATAAACAAAATGTGGTACATACGTGCAATGGAATATTATTCAGCCTTAAAAAGGAAATTCTGACACATGCTACAGTATGAATGAACCTTTAAAAACACCATGCCAAGTGAAATAAGTCACAAAAGGACACATATCGTATAATTCATTTTATATGAGGTACCTAGGCAACTTCACAGAGACAGAAAGTAGAATAGAGTTTACAGGAGCTAGAGGCAGGAATGGGTGGTGGGATTCAGAAGTTAACGTTTAATGTGTACAGTTCTTCTGTTTAGCATGATGAAAAATTTCTGATGATGGTTGTACAACAGTGTGAATGTACTTAATGCTACTAAATTTAACAATGGTTTAAGTGGTGAATTATGTGTCATGTTTATTTTACCACAATATTTTAATACAGGTGATTTAAGAGACCTACTTACCAAGTGCAATGTAAGGACTTTTCTTTGGATGCTCATCTGAATACACCTGAAAACTTGTCTAAAACAGGAAAATTGATAATGCTGATTTGAATTTGAAAATGTTAAGGAATTATTGATACTTTTTTAGGTGTGGTAACTATTTGACAGGGAGGTTTTTTTAGATACACAGGCTGAATTTTTTACTATGAAATGATATGTGTATGTGGGTTTTGTTTCACAATAATCCAGTGGGAGGTAGGGAATGAAAAGGAATATAGATAAGGCAAGACCTGCCATGAGTTGACAATTATTGGCGCTGAGTTTCGTTGTGTTATTTAGTATAATTATATATAATTCATATTATTCTCTCTGTTGTTGCATATGATTCAAGTTTTCCATGACTAAAAAAGTGTTTTTAATTGTTAATTGTGCATTTTGCTATTATACCAATCTTTTGATCCGGAAGGAACAGTTGTTGTTTAGCTTATCAGGAAGCCATGGTTTTTGAGATTTCGTTTCTATATTTAATGTAATTTTTTTCATTGTAAGCAACCTAAAACCTGACACAATATACTTGAGCAAGCAAGAAGTTTAGTGACTAGACACAGTTAGCTTCAAACCCAACTTCATCCAGGGCTCAAACATCACCATCTTCATTTTCCGATCTGGCAGTTAAAGACTGGCTACGTTCTCGTGCTCTAAATACTGGCCGCTGGCAGTTCCAGGCACTCTCTCCATTGCCTCACATTCCTGAGAATAACATTCTCACATCACCAAAGCCCAGCACAAAATAAAAATGTGCAAGTCAGTTATCCAGCATTTGCATCAGAAATCCTGCTGTACCACTCTCCCTGAACTGGTCCCTGGAACCAGACTAGTGCAGCCTGCTTAGTAGCTTGGGCCTGAGCTACTTGCCCATCCCTGCATCCATTCCACAGAAATACAGTGACTGGCTTTAGCCAATTAGCATTTACCTGCAGAGGCAAAGGTAGGGTCATCCTACCCAAACTGCGTATTTGAGACTGTCTAAGAATGATTTTCCAAAGGAAAAATAAAGTAACTGCTACAAAGAACTAATTACTACATTTTAAATAATGTAATTTGACTCTCAGTATATCCAAGTCTCTGTTATTCTACTGAATTTATAAATTTGCTTCACTTGAGATGCTGTGAATAGTAAAAATTTAATTAGAAGTTACGTAAAGTGCCATGTAAATAAAACTTGTCGTGGATGTCTGTTATTTGCAAGCCAGCTTCCATTCCTTTTCTGTATTAGTCAATGTTCTCCACAGAAACAGAACCAATAGGAGATACAGATAGATTTGCTGTGAAGAATTGGCTCATGCAATTACGGAGGTACAGAAGTCCCGTGATCTGCCATCTGCAAGCTGTAGACCCAGAAAAGCTGGTGGTGTAATTCAGTCCTCGCTTGGAGGCCTGAGAACCAGGGGAGCTAGTGGTGTCAACCCCAGTCTGAGGGTAGAAGATAAAATGTCCCAGCTCAAGAAGTGAGGCAGAAAAAAAGGGTGAATTTCTCCTTCCTCTGCTTTTTGTTCAGCAGAGTGGATAATGCTCACCCTCACTGGGGAGGACAGGACAGCCTGCTTTACCAAGTCTACCTATTTAAATGCTCATCTCACAGACACACCCAGAAACCACGTTTGATCTGGCTGCTCAGGATGTTCAGTCTGACACAGTCAAACTGACACTTAACACCAACCGTCACAACCTCCTTACTAGTAACAGTACCTGATGAACCATACTTTCTTTTTTTAAGTATTAGGACTCTACTTCAACTATTGTAAAAGTTTTCCACTATATCAAAGAGAGGTAATTTCAAGTAAAATTATTTTTTTATTCAGTGAAATTTCAGTGTTAATGTCTCTGTATATTCTAAAGCTTATTTTCTGGTGTGTTTTTATTTTATCTCTTTCAGGGCTAATTTCATATACTGAGTATCTTTTCTTGCTTACAATCCTCACTAGTAAGTATCCCACAGTTTGTTTTTCTCAGAGATCATGTGAAATTCTCTGTTCTTACCAAACAGGATTTTAAAAGTTTGGTATTTATGTCTTTATCATTAAAAACATTATTGATACCTTAGTTTCTATATCTACAAAATGATAATGTTGGATTAGGTTATCCCTGTGGGTCTCTTCTACCTCCTGTGCACTGTAGCAGCCCATTGCTTTGTCTCTTTAATAGGAAGTTTGTTGAACAAGAGAATCATAGTGGTAGTCTTGGCTTTAAAAATGCTTATCTGACATTATACAAAATACCTAACCAGTACTCTTCAAAATGTGAAGGTCATGGAAAACAAGGAGAGACTGAGACACTGATACAGATTAGAGAAGACTCAGGAGACATGACAGATAAATACAACATGGTATCTTATATTTAATCCTGGAATAGGAAAACAGCATTAGTGAAAAAACATGAAACCCAGATAAAGTCAATAGTGTAGTTCATAATGCTGTGCTATGTTAATTTATTAGTCTTTATAGATGTACTGTGGTTATGTAAGATGTTAACATTAGAGGAAGACCAGGTGTGGTAGCTCACCCCAGCACTTTAGCTTGAGCCCAGGAGTTTGAGACCAGCTTGGGCAACATGGTAAAACCCTATCTCTACAAAAAAATTTGAAAATTTGCGAGGTATGATGGTGCACACCTGTAGTCCCAACTACTTGTTGGGGCTGAGGTGGGAAGATTGCTTGAGTCCAGGAGGTTGAGGCTGCAGTGAGCTGTGATCACGCTACTGCACTCCAGCCTGGTGACAGAGTGAGACCCTGTCTCAAAAAAAAAAAGAAGAAGAAAAGAAAAATTAGAGGAAGCTGAGGAAAGAGTATATGGGGACTCTCTGGACTCTTTGTACTATTTTACAAAATTTCTGTAAGTCTAAAATGATTGCAAAATACATTGTTGTTTTTTCTTAAGTACTCTGAGAAAGGGAAATAAAAGTAATCATTAATTTGAAAATAACCAAGGTACTGTAAGAATATAGAAAAGCCCCTAGTAGAGCTAAAGAAATAAATTAAGCCTACAAACTGATTTTGCATTGAAAGGCAGAACACTTACTGGCAGAGCAGCAGCACCTATGGAAAGGGTGTTGGAGAAGGCAGGGAACAAAGCCATAACACCAAATATCAGCCTTTGGAATTGTTATAAGAAATCATTATTTTTCTGAGTAGGCACTTACTCATACAGTTTCTGCTAGTTTATGTCAAATTTGAAGATCTATCTGCAAATAACTTGCTTTTCATCAGCATTTAAATATTCATTTTTCACTTCACTGCAGAACCCCATTCTGGATTTCACGTTGCTTTTAAAATGCTGGATACAGATGGTAATGAGATGATTGAAAAAAGGGAATTTTTTAAGGTAAGTAGATGCTATTTTAGGTTTATCATAAAATACCTGGATGTTTGTGTCATGATTTTACATTTCCATTAAAATCAAAATTGTATTCATTGTTTGCATATGAACTATCAGGAAATTATTTGGACATTCAAAAATACTAAATTTTCTGTAATACAGCCGTGAAGACACCAATAAGTGAACTGTGTAAGATTCCAAAAAGTAAGCTGAAGCATCTGTTTTTTAGGGTTATATTTTTATGGTTTCAGCAAATAATATGGTAAGAGTTCCATAGGATATATATTTTTTAAAGAATATGTGTTGAAGATATGCTAAAATACTAAAAATTATTAAAGAAATACAAAAATAATCGACATAATAAAAACTTAAGCCTTCATAAAGAATTGGAAAAAGTGAAAATGCCGCAATAGTTATAAATTGGTACAAATTTTCCAGGAATTTGCTCTAAGGCTAATATTTGAAGAGCTGAAAACGTGTTTAAATGGTATTTTCTAAGATGTAACTCTAGAACACCCAACAAGTAAATTTCACTCTGTTCCCAAAAATTTGCTGGTAATACAAAAAAATAAAAATGAAAAATACCTCAATGCACATCAACAGTTTGGTATGTGCCAGTTAGGATTAAGTGTCTTTAATCTATTGCAGTGCTTTATGGAGAAAAGAAAACATAGATAAATATATAGCATAGTGCTTAGCACATGCTAGCTATCATTGATGAATTAATGAGTGCTTATGTAAATAACAAATTAGGCGTGTACATAAATGGCTTATGACATTTTTTAAAAGCCGTTGTGGGCCGGGGCGGTGGCGCTGTTGCCGCCGCGGCGTGTGAGGCAGCCCCTCCCCTCCGCCCCGGCCCCGTTCCTCCTCCTCTCTCCGCTCCCTCCATCCTCCCTCCCCTCGCGGGCTCTCGCCCGAGGGAATGTGGCGCGGCCGCGCGGGATGCAGCCTCGGCCCCTGCGGCGGCCCCGCCAGCTCGAGAGAAGACAGAGCTGCCGCCTGCGCCCGCCCCTGCGCGTCTCGGGCAGCCACCGCCGCTGCGGAAGGAGAACTAGCAGGGCAGCGGAGGGACGGGGCGGGAACACGGGAGAGGGAGAGGAGCGTTCGAGGGCGAGGACGGAAAGCGGGGAGGGACGGACGGACGCCCGGGCAGGGGCCGCCACTGAGCCTGCCCGACTCCTCGGCTCCGCTCCGGGCGGCGGCGGCAGCGGCGTCGCGGACGAAGGGCGCGGCAAGCTCTATGGAGACAATAGCCCCGCCGCGCGGCTCTGGGGGCGGCCGAGGCTCGCCGAGCGCCCGGGCAGCGTCCTGGCCCCCGCCGGCCGGGTGCCGCTGCCGTCCGGTGTGCGGGGCGCGCCGGTTGCCCGAGCCCGAGGCTCCCGGCGGCCGTCCCTTCCCCTCCGCCTCCCCGGTGTGCGCCGCGCTGCTTTTCCGGGTTCCCCTGGACGGAGCTGGATTCTGCTTCCCGCCAAGGCAGGAAGTGAGTTTCGCACTGCAATTCCGGCCAGTGTCACCAGTGAAAAGTTTTTTTTTTTTTTTCGGCGGAGATCCTACTTGGCGCTGGGAAACTCCTGCAAAACTAGAGACCAGGAAGCCAGCCCGCACCGCAACCCCCACCAAAGGCACCTACTCTTCTCGGGAGGCCAGTCCACATCCGCTCTCACCCGAGAGAGAAGTTCCGCTGGATCCAAAGTGACTAATGAAGGGAAGGAAATCATGTCAAGCCAAGCCTTGAAAAAGCTGCCCTGAGACGCTGTCCCGCCGAAAGGTGTTGATCCCAAGTGAACCCGACTTAAGGCCTCCCCATCTGCAGAACACAATCTCAAGGAAGAATTTAAGGGGAAACCCATCTACATAGTTTGGCGTTCTGTAAAGAATTGCCATGCTACTCCTGAGGATCTAGGATAATACCGAAAGCAGCACATATGGGGCACAAGATTTCCAACACTTTAAAGCTTAATGCTTTGCAAGTATGTTTTGAGGCTTCTTTAAAAGTTTATGGATCCTGCCCAGAGCTGGAGTCGGAGGCCTGGAGGCTGCCCCCGAGAGTGCCCGCGAGCCCGCGGCCCAGCCGAAGCTCTTTCCCGCCGCCTCTCCGCCCCTCGTCCCTGTCCAGCCCTGCCCGACCCCCCACCCAGTCCGGTCCCCTGACCCTCAGTCCGGCCCGGTCTGGCCTCCCAGCAGGGTCACGCAGCCGCCCGGGGAGGATGAAAGGAGGATAAATGGGCGCAAGGCAGACAGCGGCCTTCCTGCTGCTCTTCCCGCTCGTGCTGTCACAGCCGCTGGGGCCAGTGGAGCCCCTCTGCGGAGACAGGCTCTGCGTCCAGCACCTGCTCCGGGTCACGCTCTGGGGAAGCAGGAGTCGCACGGCTGTCTCAGCCTTGGATTTGACTTTGGCCTCATCCACCTCGGGGCCACGCGAGAACCACGTGGGTTACCAAGTTCAAGGGGAGAGAGAGGAAACGGACGAAAACGGCGGCCCATCTGGGACTGCCTTCCTTCTCTGGCTCCACCCTTGACTTCTTCAGAGCTGGGGCTTGAAGCCTTGAGCTCCATGTTACTCCCTGGGCCGCAAGAAGCTCACTAGGCCCACTATTCAGAGTAGTGTCTCTGGAGGCTGTTGGGGGGGCCCTTCCTCTGTCTCCCCGGTCGACGGCTCGCCGGGGATACCCAGGATTGCCGACTGCCTGGACATTTGCATTTCTGCCCCCTCGGGTTTTGTCTCAGGCTGTGCCTGCGGCTGTGCCTCTGCCTCAGGCTCCAGCTTGGTGGCAGACTTCTTGTCAGAGACAGGTTCGGGGGTCCACAAGGGTTCAATTCCCCGGGAACTCTCCCCCTCCTTGCTGATGGCCACAGAGGGAGATCCCCATGCCTTGGGCTGCATCCAGCAGTGGCTGAGGATCTCGTCGATACGGAGCCGCCTGTTGACGTCGGGCTGCAGCATGCGGTCGATGAGGTCCTTGCACTCGCCTGTCAGGTGCTTGGATCGTGGAAAGTTGAGGCGGTGCTCCTTCTGGATATGCAGCATCTACTTGACGTTGGAATCGTCGTAGGGCATGGAGCCGCAGACCATGATATAGAGGATCACGCCTAGGCTCCAGATGTCATACGCCTTGGGCTGGTAGGGAATGCCCTGCAGCACTTCTGGGGCTGCATACGCTGGTGACCCGCAGAAGGTCTTGCTTAATGCCATTCGACCACTGTCATCCCACAGGCAGCGCTTGGAGAAGCTGAAGTCAGACAGCTTGATGTTGAAGTCCTTGTCGAGGAGAAGGTTGTCACACTTGAGGTCCCGGTGGACGACATCCAGGTCATGACAGTACTTGATGGCCAAGGAAAGCTGGTGGAACTTCTTGTGAGCTTCATCCTCATGCAGGGCTCCCCGGGTTTTGATTAACTCAAGGAGGTCGCCCTGGACCGCAAGCTCCATGACGATGTAGACCTTGCCATGTGATGTCTCGAAGATCTCGTAGGTCTTGATGATGGAGCAGTGGTTTACCATGGCCAGAATCTCAATTTCCTGGGGAAGGAATTTCTCCAAGAAGTCTGCGGGGGCTTTCTTGCGGTCAATGATCTTGATCGCCACATTGAACTTCAGGCGCTCAGAGTAAGCAGATTTTACTTTTGCATAGGAGCCCTCTCCCAAATTTCTCCCCAGGAGGTAGCCTCATCGCTTGAGGACAGCGGCATCATCCATGGTCCCAGGAGTGCCCAGTGCCTCTGAGGCTGCCCTCTACAGCCCTGAGGCGCATGGGCCAGCAGTGTGCTCATTTACCTCCTGGACAGAGAGTCCTTTGGGCTGGCCAGGCCTGCTGTTCCTGCCTCCTAGAGGCCAAGACTCTGGAGTGGAACATTGGGCACTGTCTCCCAGGTGACCAGTCAGTGAAGTCACAAAGGAGGAGTGCCCTGGGGGTGGGAGGAAGTCCCATCCCTGACCTCTTTTTCTCCCCTTCAGCCCTTGACGCTGTCTACACAGGCGACCCTCAGGGGTGCAGAGCAGGGCCAAGGAGGGTGCTGTGTCAAGAAGGTAGAAAGTCTCCTGGCCCTGGAGTCATGTAGTTTGAGATGTCTGGATTCTGCCCCCTCACTATACATCTCTTACCTTGTCTGAGCCTTTGATGGCTTCTTACAGCAGCTCTGTGGGAAGACAAGCAGCAGGAGTTCTGCTCTTGGCTGTGAGCTCCCTCCTGGGGACCTGCCCAGCCACAGCCCTGGCTGGGCTCCCAGGGCAGATCTGGGGCTGGGGGCTGAAGGTGGGACCTGGATGCCACCCTGAGCACTGGCGGCTCCTCTGAGGACATTACAAGCAGCAAGGGCAGCACTGGACAGCGACCATCGTTTCTGCTGGCAGTGGAGCCTCTGCTATGACTGGTTCTGTGTCCAGCACCTGCTCTGGGCCACACTGTCCGGGAGAAGGAGTTGCACGACTGTCCTAGCCTTCAATTTGACTTTGGCCTCATCCACTTAGAGGGGTGAGCACTTCTTCCTCACATAAGCCAGGCGGAACCCTGGGCCCCGCAGGAGTGAGTGAGTAGGGCTGGATGTCACTCAGGCTGGGCTGGGTGCCCACCGGCTATGACCCTTCTCCCTTTGCTCTGCTTCTTCACCTTCTTCCCCAACCCTGACTGCCCACTGTCAGTCCTTTGTGTGTGGTTGGTGCTCCTTCCTCCAGACAGCCTCCTTCTCCTTCCTGCTGGGGATACCCCAAGTGCTGTCTCTTGGAAACCAAAAATAAAATTCTGATCTCCCCAGCCATCTAAAGGGACCACTCCTGTCAGCCAAGGGCATTCCAAAGTTAACCTGAAAAACTAGTTCAGGCCATGATAGGAAGTGGCAGTCTGGTAGGCCTCATCATCCCTCCTCCCTTCAGGTTTCAGGCACAGCTGAGCAGCAGTAACATCGACACAGAGACCTGAAGACTGACAACAGACTCTCGCAGTAAGATACAACACGCTCTGAAAGAAACTGAAGTATTTTACTATCAAACAGATTTCTTTGACATATTTTGAAACGGTTCTGCAAAGCTGTCTCTTGTGAGGAAAATCTACATTCTGTAAAGAATCTCCTTCCCTTTCCAGGTCTTTTCTACTAAGAGAATTAACTAATTCTTATAAGAAACATTAACAGTGTGTTCTTTCTGAAGCCTGATACCTGGAGGCTTCATCTGCCTAAGAACCTTGGTCCCCAGAGACAGTTCCTCCTCTTGGTTCCAGGTCTTTAGATAAACTCTTTGAGCCAGTTGCCAATCAGAAAATCTTTGAATCCACATGACCCGGAAGCCCAACTCCCACTTTCAAGTTGTCCCTCCTCTTCCGACTGAACCCATGTATACCTTACATGTACTGATTGGTATCTCGTGCTTCCCTAAAATGTATAAAACCAAGTTGTCCCTACCCCCTTGGGCACTTGTTGTCAGGATCTTCTGGGGCTGTCCTGGGCCATTAATCACATATTGGCTCAGAGGAAATCTCTTTAAAAAAAAGTTTATTTATATTGCTGTCTACAATGAAAAATATCCAATGTTATGTTTACTCTTTGTAATTAAATGCTAAAAAATTTATTTTGAAAAAATAAATAATAAAAAAAAAAATAAAAGCCTTTGTGATATGAAGCAAATGAACCTCTTACATTGTTGATGGGAATAAAATGATACACAAATGTTAGAAAACAAAACCTGGCGGCTTCTTTTAAAGTAAAATATATCCTTGGCATATGACCTAGCAATTCCACTCTTATTTAGTCAAGGAAAACGTATTCACCCAAGACCTGTATATTAATATGCATAGTTGCTTTATTCATGATAGCCAAAACTAGAAACAACCGAAATGTTCATCAAGTGAGTGGATAAACAAACAGGATCCATACAGTAGAATACTTAACAGTAAAAAGGAACAAACCACTGATAAATGCAGCAACATGGACAAGTACATACTGTATGTTTACATCTATTTGAAGTTTCAGAAAAGGGGACTTGCCTAATAAAAGCAGATCACTGGTTGCCTGAGGCCAGGAGGGAGTGAGGAATTGACTGCAAAGAAAAACGAGAGAACTTTTGGAGTACTGGAAATATTTTACATCTTCTTTGGAGTGGTGGTTACATTGGTATATAAATTTGTCAAAACTCATCCAGTGCATGATCCTGAAAGCAAAAAATGCATTTTAAAGGGGTACATTTGCCGGGCGCGGTGTCTCACGTCTATAATCCCAGCACTTTGGGGCGCCGAGGCAGGTGGATCATGAGGTCAGGAGATCGAGACTATCCTGGCTAACACGGTGAAACCCCATCTCTAATAAAAATGCAAAAATGTAGCCGGGCGTGGTGGCGAGCGCCAGTAGTCCCAGCTACTCGGGAGGCTGAAGCAGGAGAATGGCGTGAACCCGGGATGCAGAGCTTGCAGTGAACCGAGATCCCGCCACTATACTCCAGCCTGGGCAACAGAGCAAGACTCCAACTCAAAATAAAGGGGGGGGTTCATTTTACTGTATGCAAATTGATTCAAAATCCATCTTGTTCAGGAGCCCATGCTCTTTCCTCATGTCAGCCCTCCTCATTTGAAGAATTCTTAGGAGACCTGAGTTGAGAAAGATCCTGACTCCAAGCTTGGAAATGTTGGGCTTGAGTAATTGAATGGACATTCCTACAGATGGACAAGTATAGCAAGCAACTGGAGATCAGTAATGTGGCCAGGATTGGGGAACATCCTCATAGGGGGATAATTATGTCCTGAAAGTATAAGACCCTAAAGGGGAAGAATATAGAGTGAAAGGGGATAAGACCAGAGACTTGGGGGAGCAGTGTTTCGTTTACGAGGTCAAACTGAGGTTGAGAAGCCAAAGAATGCACCAGAGAAGGAGCAGAACAGTGAGCAGAATACCAGAGAGTGCAGGATAATGGAGTCTGAGGAAGACAAGAGCAACTGGAGAGGGAGTGTTCAAAGACACCGAACTCGGGGCCAGGCACAGTAGCTCACGCCTGTAATCCCATCACTTGGGGAAGCTGAGGCGGGCGGATCACCTGAGGTCGGCAGTTTAAGACCAGCCTGACCAACATGGAGAAACCCCATCTCTACTAAAAATACAAAAAATTAGCCGGGCGTGGTGGCACATGCCTATAATCCCAGCCACTCAGGAGGCTGAGACAGGAGAATCGCCTGAACCCAGGAAGCGGAGGTTGCGGTAAGCCAAGATCACGCCATCACACTCCAGCCTGGGCAACAGGAGCGAAACTCTGTCTCAAAAATAATAATAAAAATAGTAAAAACAATAAAGACACCGAACTCTTAACAATAAAAAGTGGGCAGCTAGTTGGGGACTGAGTAGAGAGCCCCTGAAATTGTGTAGGTCAGTAGGAACCATTACAGAGCAGTTTCAAAAGAGTCGTGGGGACCGACACCACAGAGCAAAAGGCTGAAGAGGAGTGAATAGAACTTCAAAACTGGTAGCAGTAGATAAGAATATTCATTTGAGATATTTGAGGACTTAATCAAATGCCTCAAATAAATATTTGAAGGAAACGTGTTTGCACAAGTAGGACCTGAAATACCAGTGCTATAAGTCACAAGGTACCATCCAGTTACTTCCCTCTGCCTTGAGGACAAGACATGGATAGATTTAAAACTGTTGTTATTCACAGGGAGTAATGTGTATGAAAAGGCCACATATCCAAATCAGTGAAATTCCGTTAGGTTAGCTAAGCCGTGAGGATTTGCACTTACCATAATCCTCTCCGACCTGGGAGGATTTTATTTCTGTTTTTATTCCTGGGAGTCACAAGGCACACAGAGCCAAATCTTGGGAGTACTGGACCCACTCTACACACATCCGAGAACAGGAAAGCTGGAGGCGATTTTATGAAGTGGGCGTACGTAGCGGAGCCCCCGGAAATAATAGTGGACGTCATACTCATCAGCACCAAAGTTTTGATACACTGTGGTAATGTTTAGTGATGTGTGGCCAGATCACAAAGTCTGCAGACAAAGGAGATCCTGAGCATGAAACTGAACATGAAAAAAGGCAATAGAAGACATGTTGTTGTTTTCACGGGCTACATTGATGTGCCTTTTACTGTACAGTCCTTATTGTACCTACAGCCTCTACACCTGAAATTGTTATGCATACCTACTTTAAAATTCTTTCTGAGACATTTTTTCACACAATAGCTTAGCATGCTGAATTTATGGAACAATTTCTGAATACCACGGATGTCTCCATAAATGTTGGAAAATTGTTTTATGATCACCTCATCAATTAAGAAAATATCAAAAAGAATATGTAAAGATACATCATTGATTTTGTTTTTAAGTATATAAAGGTCACCATTGTAAACATGAAAGAAGATTCTTTGTGGTCATCGTAGAAATGAACCACTAAACTTGATTACCCATAGAGCTGATACAGCATGTCATTAAAAAAAAAAAAAGCATTGAAGAGGAAAAACTACGTTTACATTAATTATTTGAATAGTTACTTCACTTCCATGGTCTTTGTATTAGTAAACTTAAGTATGTAGTGTGCGTGTGTGTGTGTGTTTGTGTGTGTGTGTAGACGGAGCCTCGCTCTGTCACCCAGGCTGGAGTGGTGTAGTGGCACAATCTCGGCTCACTGCAACCTCCACCTTCCAGATTCAAGCAATTCTCCTGCCTCAACCTCCCGAGTAGCTGGGATTACAGGCATGTGGCACTGTGCCCGGCTCATTTTTTTGTATTTTTAGTACAGACAGGGTTTCACCATGTTGGCCAGGCTGGTCTCGAACTCCTGACCTCAGATGACCATCCATGTCGGCCTCCCAAAGTGCTGGGATTGCAGGCTTGAGCCACTGTGCCTGGCTGTATGTAGCGTCTTCTGTTTGAAATTTTCTTCAAAGAACCAAATAGTTCTTTTCACATCAAAAAAGCATATTTTAAAAGCAGGGATTTATCTTAGCTTATCTAAATGTTTTCCTAGTAGACTTTATTTATTGCTCTCCCCACCATATATGCACTAGAAAAGTAATGAGAATCACTTTAATACCTAAAATATAAATGCAACAAAGTGATTTGAGTAGCAAATGTAAAAGTAATAATGAAGTATGGTAATAAAAGGCTTGTGAAGATGTCCTAAAATACAGATTGCCTCACTTTGTTACTTTTGTGTTTTGTGAATATTCATGTTTTATTAGCATTCAGATCTGAAAACTGTGTTAGTAAGTGTATTGCTTACTTCTTTATCCCAAGAACTCATAAAGTAGCAACTGTCTGTATGAGCTGTTCTCTGTCAGCTAATAATAAAAAATACCAACCGTGATCAAAGCCAGTAATGGTTAATCCATTTAATCTTTACCTTGATCAGTGGTACATGTGCTTATGTGGGATACATGCCAGGGTTTTAGTGCAGTCTTTCTAAACAGTAGATTAATGACAGGTCTGTTTCCTAGTATCGGTTGCTCTTAGGTGGTCCTTTTATTTCACGTTGCTTTCATATTGGTGGGAAGGACTGCACACTTAAGATAGTAGCGTTATAGTTTTGTCATACTAAATACACCTGCTGGAGTTATTTTTAAATAAATGTAGATACCTTTTACATGAGTTATCAGGGAAATGCAAGTTAAAACCACAACAACATACGACTACGCTTAAGAGAATGACCAAAATTGAAAAGACTGGTCACATCAAATGCTGGTGAGGATGTGAAGGAACCAGAATTCACTTTGGAAAATAGTTTGGCAGTTTCTTATAAACAGATCTGTTATCCAAAAAAAGTTAAAACTCAACATCCACAAAATTGAGTTGTAAAAGATGTTTGTGGCATTTTGATTCACAGTAGTCAAAAACTGGAGCCATGAAAACATCTATCAACAGGTGAAGGAATAAATAGTGCTGTATTCATAAAATGTAATAAAACGCAACAATAAATGGCAACAGACTACTGACAGGCAAACAACACGGGTGAATCTCAAGACCATTATGCTGGTGAAAGAAGGCAGGTACAAAAGAATACATGCTATTTAATTTGATTTAGTTCAGTTTCTAAACTAGGAGAAACTAATTTAGGTGGGGAAAACAGAACTGTCTCTGTGGGAACAAGAATAAAAGAGAAACCAGGATTGACTGGGAAGAGACACAAAGAAACTTTGTCAAAATTGTATGGCTGATATCTGTACATTTTAATATATGTAATTTTTCCTGAAGAGCTGTAAATAATAATTGGGAGGGGGACAGGGAGCAGGCAGAGGTACAGATGAGCCAGGAATGGCAGAATACTGATAATTATTGAAGATAAATAATGTTTATATGGTGACTTACTGTAGAATTATGTTCATTTGACTTATGTTTGAAATTTTCTGTAATAAAAATTTTTAAGAGGTTCCAGGGGAATAAGCACAGGGAGAAATGTTTGGATATTGAACTTGGCATTATTTGATTGTCAACTTTTAAAATAAAAGGCAAAATAGATATAAAGCTTTTTAACTTTTTTCCCTAAAATAAATAAGTAGGGGAAAGGGGGGCATTGAAAACTGGCTGAGAGATTTAGAGAACTAGAAATAAACCACTTGCCTAAAACAAACATAATAGAAGTAGCTAAATTTGAAATAATTAATATGGAATTAATTGCAGCAGTTTTCAAACTGTTAAATAGCCTAGAAAAAAATGGATAGAGATTTGTCTCCTAATTGATTTGAATCCATAGTTTGGGATTTTGTCTACATCTGATTCTTTTAAAATGCTTTCTTTTTTAAATTTGCTTTCCATATGAGGATTGATACAAATGATTCTGAAAGGCAGGTAGGTTTTTTAATGTACTCAATTTCAAAGTACTATTTACAACATCCTAATGAGCAGAAATGTAAGTCTTTAAATTATTTTAATGTTTTTTAAATGCATAAAGGGAAAAGGAAGACTATGTGTATGAAATAAATAGCTTTTTAAAAATTATAGGCCGGGCGCAGTGGCTCATACCTGTAATCCCAGCACTTTGGGAGGCTGAGGCGGGTGGATCACGAGGTCAGGAGATCGAAACCATCCTGGCTAACACGGTGAAACCCCGTCTCTACTAAAAATACAAAAAAATTAGCTGGGCGTGGTGGCAGGTGCCTGTAGTCCCAGCTACTCAGGAGGCTGAGGCAGGAGAATGGCATGAACCTAGGAGGCGGAGCTTGCAGTGAGCCGAGATCATGCCACTGCACTCCAGCCTGGGCGACAGAGCGAGACTCTGTCTCAAAAGAAAAAAAAAACCTATTTGCTTGAAAATGTTGCCATAAACTAGTGATACAACTAATTATGAATAAAAATTCTCTTGAAAGGACAGCATAATCTTGAAGTTCTTATAGAGTGCTGCCTAAGATCATGTATCTATTAAATAAGCTAGCTTTCTTAGTAGAAAATTGTAGTAATAATATTGTTAATACTTTTGTTATCTCTTTTGTCCTTTGATTTTTACATTGTCTAAGAGAAAAAATAGGAGTTATGATTAGAAAGTATTTAAGTCAATATTTAGCAAACAACTAGTATATATTTTATAACAACAACAAGTTGGCATCTGTTTTTTAGGTTGTTTTGAAAAATCTGGTAGGCACACATGTAAACTCACGTTTGCAATCTTTATAGCTGCAGAAGATCATAAGTAAACAAGATGACGTGATGACAGTGAAAACTAATGAAACTGGATCTCAGGTATGTACAGATGATTTCCAAACAATTGATATTTATAATAGCTACTCTATTCTGTTTGTTCAGATATTCCCAATATTTACCAATAGATATGGTATCAGCAATTTAATTTTTTTAATGGTCATGCACCACATAACTTTACAGTCAGCAGCAGAGTGCATATACGTGGTGGTCTGAACAGTAGGCTGTACTGTATAGCAGAGGTGTGTAGTGGGGTATGCCATCGAGGTTTGTGTAAGTACACTCTGATGTTCGCACAGTGACAATCACTGAACAATGCATTTCTCAGCAATACATGACTATTTTAAATATATGTGCTCTATTTACATGTTCCTGAACTCAGGTAGTGCACAGGAGTGTGTAGGTAGAACAGAATTTCCCTCCCAGTCACACAGTTCTCCTCCCTGGGCAATTATTGCTTTCAGTTTCTTGTGTATTCTTCAGAGAGATTTTTATGCATATATAAGTATACAGGTAAATAAGTAGATACATCTATATTATTTTTTCTGTTTTAATATAAGCGGTAACATACTATGCATTGTTCCACACTCTTCTTTTTTAAGTTAATATATGTAAAAATGTCTTTTTTTTTTTTTTTTTTTTTTTTTTTTTTTGATACAGAGTCTCACTCAGTCTCCCAGGCTAGAGTGCAGTGGCACGATCTTGGCTCACTGCCTTGGCAGCCACTGCCTTGGCTCACGATCTTGGCTCCACCTTCCCAGTTCAAGCGATTCTCCTGCCTCTGCCTCCCAAGAAGCTGGGATTACAGGTGCATGCCACCCACACCCAGCTAATTTTTTGTGTTTAGTAGAGATGGGGTTTCACCATGTTGGTCAGGCTGGTCTCAAACTCCTGACCTCTCGTGATCCGTCCACCTCAGCCTCCCGAATTGGTGGGATTACAGGTGTGAGCTACTGTGCCCCGCCCGTACTTTTTTTAAAAGCACTCATTAAAACAAATAGGGCAGGGAGGTGGGCATTGAACTTGGTAAAGAGCATCTACAAAAAACCTACAGCTAACTTACTTATTGATGAAAGACCGAATTATTTTCTGCTAACATCAGGAGCAAGGCAAGGATGTTCATTCTTGCTACTCTTGTGCAATACAGTGTTGAAAGTTCTAGCCACTTCAATAAGGCGAGACAAGGAACTAAAAGGCCTACTGACTGGAAAGTTAGAAATGAAACAGTCTGTTTTCATAGATGGCATTGTCTCTCTAAAAACTCCCGAGGAATCTGCAAAAAAATCACAAAACAAAACAAAACTTCTAGAACTAATAATTGATTTTAGGAAGGTCACCAGGTACAAGAAAAATGTACAAAAATCAGTCACATGTGTATATACTATCAGTGAACACCGGGGACACTAAAAGTTTAAATATAATACCATTTACAGTTTTCAAAAAGTAATGAAATCTCTTCAGCAAATGTTGCTGGTACAACTGGATATCTATGTGTAAAAGAATAAAGTTGGATTCCTATCTCACACCATATATAAAAATTAATTCAAATGGATGTAAGAGCTAAACTTACAGAACTCTTAGAAGAAAACATAAGAGCAAAGCTTCATGGCATTGGATTTGGCAACAGTTTCTCCGATAATGATTTCTAAAATCACAAGCGACAGAAGAAAAATTAGATATATTGGATTTCATCAAAATTAAAAATTTGTCACTTTGGGAGGCTGAGGGGCAGATCACGAGGTCAGGAGATCGAGACCATCCTGGCTAACATGGTGAAACCCTGTCTCTACTAAAAATACAAAAAATTAGTCGGGCCTGGTGGCGGGCACCTGTAGTCCCAGCTCCTCAGGAGACTGAGGCAGGAGAATGGCGTGAACCCAGGAGGCGGAGCTCGCAGGGAGCCTAGATCAAGCCACTGCACTCCAGCCTGGGTGACAGAGTGAGACTCCATCTCAAAAAAAAAAAAAAAAAAAATTAAAAATTTGTGTTCATCAGAGGACACAGTCAAGAGTGTGAAAAGACAACATAATGGAAGAAGATACTTGCAAATCACATATCTAATAAGGGTCTACTATCAGTATATATAAATAACTCTTACAGTTCAACAACAAAGTGATTAACAACCCAATTAAAAACGGGACACAGGACTTCTAATATTTCTCCAAAGAAAATAGGCAAAAACAAGCACATAAAAGGGTACTCAGCACCTTTAATCATTAGTGCAATGCAAATTAAAACCATAGAGAGATATACAACCTTCCAAATGACTAAAAACAAACCACTGACACACTGGATGGTTGCAAGGATGCAGAGAAACTGAATCACTCATTGCTAGTGGGAATGTAAAACCACCACTCTGGAAAATGTGATTGTGCTCCTGGGATTGTACCCGAGAGATTAAAACCTATGTTCGTACACAAATGTTCTTAGCAGCTCAATTTGGCAGCATCCAGCCCAAACTGGAAACAATCTAGATATCTTTTGGTGAATAAACTGTGGGACTCCATTACCATGAAATACTGCTCTGCAATAAGAAGAAACACAATTGATATGGCAGTGAGTCTCCAGAGAGTTATGCTGAGGAAAAAAAAAATGCCAGTACTTAAAAGTTACAAACTGTATGGTTCTATTTATATAACATATTTGAAATGACAACATTATGCAAATGGAGAATTCATTAATAGTTGTCAGAGGGTGGGAGCTGCAGGAAAGCTGCTGTGGCTATAAAAGCAACCTGAGGGATCCTTGTGGTGAAGGAATGTTCTGTATGTTGACTGTGAAGTTGTGATATTTTACCATAGTTACGTAAGATGCCTCCATTGGAGTAAAGGCAGAGCATCTTTTTGTATTGTTTCTTACTTAGCATTGCGTGTGTGAAATCCGTAGTTACCGCAACATAAAAAGGTAGTTTCTTTAAAGGTCTCGTGAGGAATACTCATTTGTTCCTTGGGTTATCAGTTCTTCTAGACTGGGTTTTTGTGCCTTTTGCCTGATTTGTTCTTTTGCTATTTCTTGCTACAGTGTCTTTGTATAGTTGTCATGCCTTATATTTTCCTCATGCTCATGCTCTATCCAGAGCCTCTCTGCTCTGGTAGAGCACGAATGAGAGTCTCCTTAATACTCTTCCCACCCTATCTAGAACTAATTTATCTTTTCCCCTGAGCTGCAGGTGATGCATTTGGTCCACCATTTTGTATACTAACGGAGAGAAGGGAGTTCCCTGGTCTAAATGTAACCATTACTAGAGCACCTAGACTCCACGTCTCTCTGTGATTCTATTAAAATGTCCCAGACCACAGCCCACTCCACCCTCCCAGGTGTATCCCATTCTGATTATTCCCTCAGTTTAGCATAGTGCCCTGAAAGACAGAAGCCCTTGCAGCCCTTCTTCACTCTGCTCGAGTCCCACCAAGCTCAGGGAGGACCTTCTTCTAGAGAGTTTGCCATGACCTGTCTCAGGGTTGTCTTCTCACCCTGGTAATCTACTTAGCACAGAATTCAAGGTGTTGATGAATTCCTCTGAAGGCAGTAATCTGACATCCCCCTTCTACTTCTGAGAAGCAGGGTTGGAGTGGTGTCGGATTAGGAGATACGCTAACTGTCCCACACCTGAGTCTAGTGTTTCTCTGACTGCTTTTTTTCAAAATTTGTGGCTTAAGCTTGTACCTGCTTTTGTTACTTGGTTGCCAATGGTTTTTTTGTTTGTTTTTTAGCAGTTTTGTTATTTTTGTTATTTTATTAATTAAGAATGTGCAAATCTGCCTCACTGACTACGTTTAATGGAATTCTCATCTGTTTTATAATTAGGAAAAGCGTTTTGTTTCTTGTATTTTGTATTCTTCAGAGATTTTTATGCATATATAAGTATACATGTAAATAAATAGATACATCTGTTATTTTTTCTATGCTTATATGTTTTAATATATAAGCAGTAACATGCTATACATTGTTCCACACTCTTCTTTTTTAAGTTAATATATGTAAAAATGTCTTTTTTTTTTTTTTTTTTTTTGGAGACAGAGCCTCACTCAGTCTCCCAGGCTAGAGTGCAGTGGCGCTCTGAAGAATACAAAAAAAAAGCAAAGTGTTTTGCAAGTATTTCCAACATTCAACAAAAGCTCAAAGACTTTCTTGCTTTAACTTTCTCAGTCCTGCTTCATTAGTAAAGGCCTAGAGATCATATTTTGAATTAACATTTATTTCACTATTCTAAACTTACTTTTTGGCCTGATCTAAGATCTTGTCTCATGCTGAAGTCCACCTTGAGTATTTTAGCCCTTACTGTTTCTTGCCTACTTAGCAAGGATGGTTATGGAGTGTTATGCAAAATAACAGAAGGAATGGCTCTATCCCTCTTTTACAACTTTTGTTGTTGGTGTTGGTGTTGTTGTAAGAAGAATCCTTTCTGGATATTATTCTAAGAGTTCCATTCTACAGATTCTATTTTTCTTATTTATAATTATTTTAAATTATTGTAATTTTTTAATAGGAAGCAACAGTGAAAGAACCTGAAATTAACACAACTCTTCAGATGCATTTCTTTGGAAAAAGAGGACAAAGAAAACTTCACTATAAAGAATTTCGAAGGTAAATGCAAATATTTACATTCATTTAGGGAAATTTTATGGGTAAGAAATAAAGAGAAACAGAATATATTCATTTCCCAGAACTGCAGATCATAAAACTAAAATTCTGTTTGTGGATTTTTGTGGATCTGTATAGTATTTATCTCTGAGAACTATACCTATGAAATAGAAACTAAAATTAGTATGCACAAAATATTCTAACTTATAGAAAATAATATCTGTTTCATAGAATACAGTAATTCTTTTTAGTAACTTATTGTCTGCAACAAAGAACCATGCCCCTAGCAATCAGTTGTTCTTTAGGCAAAACAAACCAACCCAACTTAAAACAACAACCATTTGTCATTTTCATGAGTCTTTGAGTTGATTGGGCAGTTCTCCTGATTGGAACAGGATTGGCTGACCTTGGCTGTACTCTTGCATTTGCAGTCTGCTGATGGGTTCGCTGGCTGCTGGCTTTTCTAAGATGGTCTCAACTGGGACACCTCAGCTCTGCTTCATGTCGTCTCTCATTCTCTAGCACAAGGGTTGGCAAACATTTTCTGCAAAGGCCTAAGGAGTAAATATGGTCTCTGTCACAACTACGCAACTCCATGGTTGCAGTGTGAGAGCAGCCATAAACAGTACATTAACAAATAGACATGACATGTTCCAGTAAAGCTTTCTACTAACATTAGTTTTAAGTACTTCTTTAACCTCCCTAAGCTCATTTCTTTATCTAAAAAGTGGACATAACAATGCTTACCTTATATGATTATTGTAAACATTAAAATACAGTGTCCTGTCTACCATCTTCCCAATGATAATAATTCCATGCACAGTGAGATAGTGCACCTCCCTGTGCTACTCCACTAACCACAGTCTTAAAACAGATATCAAAAAGCAGTACAGAGTAGTGGGAAAAACACTGACTTGGGAGGCAGGAGACCTACATCTTATTCAGCTGAATCTAGTTTAATAAAGATGTATTGAATGTGATATATGCTATTATGTGTCAAATTACCCCTCAAACACTAGGGATAGTACCTTCTGGAAACTAGTAAACATGCAGAAAAACATGTAAACACATTATAGTCAGTGCTTTCTTCGATAAATAGGGTATCTGAGTAGCACGGAGATCACTTAGTGTGCCCTGTGGTGAAGGTTGGGACTCGGTGATCAGGGAAGGCTTTCTGGAAGAAAGACGAAGCTGAATCTTGACACACTAGCAGGGATTAACAGGCAAAAGTGGTTTGGGCAGGGAGGCATTTGAGGGAATGATAACACAGCAGGAGCAAAGACGTAGAGGCATGAAAGTGTGTGGTTTGTAAAGGGAATGAGAAGCAGTAGAGTTGATAAAGCAGTCAGCGTAAGGTGAGGAGACCGGAGGCTGGGAAGTACGTGCTTAGCTGTGTGATGGTTTTATACACCATAAGGTAGAGGTAGCTTGTTGATTAACTCAGTGATGAGAGGCCCTGAAGAAGGCTACGTGAAGGATATTTGGTCAGATGTGCTCATCACTCTGGCAGCAGAGTAAAGGATAGGTTTTATGAGAGAGAAGACCATTCAGATGTTCCAGAAAAGAAGAGCATTGGGCTGGGCGCGGTGGCTCACGCCTGTAACCCCAGCACTTTGGGAGGCCGAGGCAGCAGATCACGAGATCAGGAGATGAGACCATCCTGGCTAACATGGTGAAACCCCATCTCTACTAAAAATACAAAAAAACGCCAGGCGCAGTGGCTCAAGCCTGTAATCCCAGCACTTTGGGAGGCCGAGACGGGCGGATCACGAGGTCAGGATTTCAAGACCATCCTGGCTAATACGGTGAAAACCCGTCTCTACTAAAAAATACAAAAATCTAGCCGGGCGAGGTGGCGGGCGCCTGTAGTCCCAGCTACTTGGGAGGCTGAGGCAGGAGAATGGCGTAAACCCGGGAGGCGGAGCTTGCAGTGAGCTGAGATCCGGCCACTGCACTCCAGCCCGGGCGACAGAGCGAGACTCCGTCTCAAAAAAAAAAAACAAAAACAAAAACAAAAAAATTAGCTGGGCATAGTGGTGGTTACCTGTAGACCCAGCTACTCTGGAGGCTGAGGCAGGAGAAGACATGAACCCGGGAGGCAGAGCTTGCAGTGAGCCGAGATTGCGCCACTGCACTCCAGCCTGGGTGAAAGAGCGAAACTCTGTTTCAAAAAAAAAAAGAAAAGAAAAGAAAGAAGAGCCTTGAACTAGTGTAGTGGCAATAAGGATTTTGAAGTGGAAAAGATTTCCAGACACAGTTAGGAGATAAAATTGTAGGGCTCAGTGATTGATTAGATTTAAGGAATGAAGAAGAATGCATGAAAATCCAAGTGCCTCCTGCACTTCAGCCTGGGTGACACAGTGAGACTGTCAAAAAAAAAAAAAAAAAGAGAAAGAAAGAGAAAAGAACATTAAATCTGGCCGGGCGCAGTGGCTCCTGCCTGTATCCCAGCACTTTGGGAGGCCAAGGCGGGCGGATCACGAAGTCAGGAGTTCAAGGCCAGCCTGGCCAGTGTGGTGCAACCCCATCTCTACTAAAAATACAAAAATTAGCCGGGTGAGGTGGCAGGCACCTGTAATCCCAACTACTTGGGAGGCTGAGTTAGGAGAAGTGCTTGAACCCAGGCAGCAGAGGTTGCAGTGAGCCGAAATTGCGCCACTGCACTCCAGCCTGGGCAGTAGAGTGAGACTCTGTCTCAAAAAAAAAAAAACAACGAAATCTAAGTTTGTGAATTATATCCTAATCCCACTAGTTCCAGTTTACCTGATAGCTACACTGAGTCAATTAAGCTCTGTAGAACAATTTTTTTCAACAAAATTTTAAACCGTACCTCTTCTTTTATATTTAAAATACCCCTCTCTCAATGTTTTTTAAAGTTCCAAAAATATCATCATTTAAAACAAGGAAAGCTATTATCATAATACTGATATTATCATATTACTGATAATTTTTCAAACTATATTCACAGTGATACTAATGTATCACTCCTCTTTACTTTACGATTCCCTAACTAGTTAACTTTTAAGGTTGTTTCTCACCTTACTTTTCTTCACTGGGAATGATTTTATTTAGAATTCTTACTTTAAAGTTTTTTAAATTAGTTCTTTTATAAATTGTGGGCCCTGTGAAATTTGTCATACCATCACGCAGTTTTTTAAACCCAATTAAATTAACAAAAACTTTAAACATGAAAATTTTCAGGAGCTTTCTTAGATATTCCAAAGTGTCCCTAAAGTTAAAATTGTAATTATACTAGGCTGGAATTTATGGCAATCATAAGATATCTTTTACATTTTGCTAAGTCATAAAATAACAGAAAATAGCTTCTAATAATATTTCCAAAAGCTTGCACCAACATACTAGCCAAATTAATCATTGATATTCCACATTTTTTCATATGTATTATTTAGAGCTTATACGTTTGTGTTTCTGGGAGAATAATGTTATAACATGTTTAACTGACGAAGTAAGGAGGCAAAGGCTGAAAATACAGGAGTGACAGGGAATTGCTAGAGGAGCAAGGTCCCTGAAGGGAAGGAAGTACAGGAATACAGATGGGATTCAGAGTGCAGCATGGACAGGAAAAGGGACTCCCCGTCCGTTGTGAAAGGAAGGAGAGGGTGGGGAAAAGGATGCCTGTGGATGCTGTTACAATTTTTAGTGACAATAAGAAAATGAATGAATTGCCGGGTGCGGTGGCTCAAGCCTGTAATCCCAGCACTTTGGGAGGCCGAGACGGGCGGATCACGAGGTCAGGAGATCGAGACCATCCTGGCTAACACGGTGAAATCTCGTCTCTACTAAAAATACAAAAACTAGCCGGGCGAGGTGGCGGGCGCCTGTAGTCCCAGCTACTCGGGGGGCTGAGGCAGGAGAATGGCGTAAATCCGGGAGGCGGAGCTTGCAGTGAGCTGAGATCCGGCCACTGCACTCCAGCCCAGGCAACAGAGCGAGACTCCGCCTCAAAAAAAAAAAAAAAAAAAAAAGAAAATGAATGAATTTATTAAACAATGATTTCTAGTTTCTGTAGGAAGCAGGGGCAAAGTCATATGCTGAGGATAAATAGAAGAGTGTGAAAATGAAATAGCCTCTATGTAAAATCAAGAAGACACATTTCCAGGCTAGCAGAAGAGTGTCTGTAAGGGTCAAGGACCCAGTTGAAAATGTGCACCATGAGTTTGTGCACATACCACTATATACAGTTAGTTATAGTACGGTTTTATTTAAGCCATACTTGAAGAAGGCCTTTTGCAGCCCATTAGAGCTGGGGTTGTGGGTGAGAAAGTGGAAAGCCGTTAAGAACAGAGTCGAGCTGGGCACGGCAGCTCACACCTGTAATCCCAGCACTTTGGGAGGCCAAGGCAGACAGATTGCTTGAGCCCAGGACTTCGACAGCAGCCTGGGCAACACGGCGAAACCTCATCTTTACAAAAGAGACGGGTGTGGAGGTGTGCACCCGTAGGCCAAGTTACTTAGGAGGCTGAGGTGGGGAGGATCACCAGAGTCCAGGGAGGTCAAGGCTGCAGTGAGTCATGATCACACCACTGCACTCCAGCCTGGGCAACAGTGAGACCCTGTCTTAAAAAAAAAAGAAAGAAAGAAAAAGTGAAGTCTGGGCATGAAGAATGAAAATGAAAAGATAGTTACATATCATCCTCAGTACCATCACAGCAACTGGCAGGTGTTTACATGGTGCATGGCATCTTTCTAAGTATTTTCCATATGTATTATCCACCTATCCCTACAAGGTGAGGTTAGTGTCCTCTCTTTATAGCTAGAATCTGATGAGGTTAAGGGACTTGATACAGGATCACATACTTTAGAAACTGAAGAAGCGAGATTCAGGTTTCTCATGAAAGGTTTAAGTGATCATGTGGTTTCTGAAAGAGTTCCAGAGTTCCCTGGTAGGTGGTGGGTGCATTGAATGGGCTTTCAAGTACCAGACTAGGTTACCAGACGGACAGTCATATTCGGTAGATACTACCACGGATCAAGAGAAGCTCATCAGTTGAAGAAAAATTTGTCATTTGTTTTCTGTTTCTTCACTTATACAACTAATCAAAAAGATTTCCCAGATGAAATACCACTTAACCATTTAAGTAAAAACCACAGTGTAATTTAATTCTGTCTTCCAGAATTTTGGTGTGCTTTTATTGTTATGAAAGCAGCAGGGCCGGGTGCCGTGGCTCAAGCCTGTAATCCCAGCACTTTGGGAGGCTGAGACGGGCGGATCACGAGGTCAGGATTTCGAGACCATCCTGGCTAACCCGGTGAAACCCCGTCTCTACTAAAAATACAAAAAAAAAAAAACTAGCCAGGCGAGGTGGCGGCGCCTATAGTCTCAGCTACTCGGGAGGCTGAGGCAGGAGAATGGCGGGAACCCGGGAGGCAGAGCTTGCAGTGAGCTGAGATCTGGCCACCGCACTCCAGCCTGGGCGACAGAGGGAGACTCTGTCTCAAAAAAAAAAAAAAAAAGGAAGCAGCAGATAATTTAAATTGTGAAAATTGAGTTTTCTATCAACCTACGTATTGTTCTGGGGGAAAGCATTGACTCTTGGGCTGCTCAGGCAGCTCCTGACGGCATTTTCCTGCTCTGCATCAGTGCCTTTTGATTTTGTTGTGTTTTTCCAGTCTTTTTTACTCTTCTCTCTTACTCTCTTTGGTGATTTTTCTTCTGCATTTCTTTTCTCTTCTTTTAAGCTCCATGATTAGCCTTAAACATAGTGACCAGAAATAATCCCTG
This sequence comes from Piliocolobus tephrosceles, assembly GCF_002776525.5. Classification (NCBI taxonomy): domain Eukaryota; kingdom Metazoa; phylum Chordata; class Mammalia; order Primates; family Cercopithecidae; genus Piliocolobus; species Piliocolobus tephrosceles. Next base: position 93,465,454 of record NC_045455.1, read on the forward strand.
AGTTTATTTCTAGTCTGGCACACTTGACCTCATTTTTTATTCCAGTGAATTTTTTAAACTGAAAATAAACCTTTGACTTAAGATATATAATGGTTAGAGGGAAGAAAATTGGCCTCAAGTCTTCTCGTCAGGAAAAGTTGGGAAGGATATTGATACTGATGTACTTTTTAGGACTGGGATTGTTAAAAGTTCTGAAATACCAAATATTAGTTGAGGATTTCTGAGTTTCATGAAGCGTTTTTATAAATTCAGAGGTGTCTAGAAGCAATGGTGTGCTAGTAAATATGTTTAACAATCATTGTCTCAGGAAAAACAGCCTTGATTTGTAGTGTTTGCCAATTAGTAGTATAAATAAATGCCAATGTCAAGCTCCCCAGCGTGAAGCAGAGATGGGAAGACGTGCACGAAAGACTCAGCCGGTACGCGCCACTCCAGTACATCACTGCCTAAGCAATTCCAATAAGGAAAAACAGATCTCTCCCATTGCTTCCAATTAACCCACTGATTTATAAAGTATGTAATTGGTTCACAATGTGTCTGGCAGCCTTATCTGCTATAAATTTTCCAATTCATATATGCATGTTCAGATCATGTTCCAGGCTTTCATGTTAGAACAAGATAATATGATTTTAGGCTTAAAGGGGAAAGATTATCATCATAACTGGACTTATATTCATTAAAAGTAGATAATTAGGTAAGATTAAAGTAGCTTAATCCAGACAATGTATAGTTTAACAGCAATTAGGTTTATGATATTGCAGCCTCTGGTAGAGGCTCGGATAGAGCCTGAAGAAAAAGCAAAGGAAGGGAACAAGTTAGTGATATTTTTATACCCTGTCTTCTGCTTGCCTCATTCAGTGTACGTTCATTTGCAAGTAAAGCAGACATTTAACAGTTCTAATAAGAATCAATGGAATGTCATTACAGTACACAGGGCAGGAAAACTCAACAAAATAAAAGGCAAAGTATATCAGTAAAATATTTTGTTGATCTATTAGTCCAAACTCGAAGTGCTTCAAATTTTAGATAAAGTTCTGCTTTGACCCAGAAAGAAACATGGCATTGATGAATCCGTGTATTCAGTACATTCAGAAAATGTTTTAAGTAACAAACTCTTGCCTACCATGTAGACAGAAGTCTAAGATCAAACTCCTCCTCCATGCTTTTAAGATTTAAGGGATAAATATAGAACTTCAAGCAAGTAATTTTTTAAGTGATGATTTTTCTCCCACTGAACTGGAATGTCCCTCTTATATCAACCAATGTATATTTTCATTTGAATTTGACATGACAGATAGTACCAATCTTTTAACATGTGGAAAAGTGAATAAAGGGATCTGCAACATATTAAAATTTGTGGAGATGATAATACTTTTCACATGATTTAGGTTATAAATAAAGTGCAACATTTCTGGGTTCTTGTTCAAAGAAGATATATTTTAATCTGATATCTTTTCAACTTGTCCCTTTCCTGGGAAGCCATTGATGACAGTTTGATCAAAGTGCCATGTTGTTTTTATAAGAAAGGAATGTTGAGTCATATCGACATGTATTATTGTCAAAAAGGATTGTGTTTTTAGATAGAGTAAGCTTTTGATGCCAAGCCATTGATTACACTGATTAACTTTGGTATTTGAAAAATATTAGGAAGTAGTAATTATGATTAACATTCTAAAAGCAGTGTCCCACCTCAATTTTAAGTTTATCTGATTATTGATAATTTTTCTGTATTGGAAAAAAACTAGTTTCCATGGAATAGTATTTTCTCTGGATGTATCAAAGCAACATTTTACTTTTTTTTTTAAGTCTTTAGGTTTATCAAAATGTAGGTTGTCAGGTATGACTTATACAAATTGAGTATAGTGAGTTACTGATGGAAGCCAGTGTTGGACTTAGTCAATTTCTCTGCATCCTCCCTCTCCCCACAGTCCTTGCACAGCACTAATGCTTCATCCTGCTCACTATCAGGAGACCTTCACTCAGTAGGTAATAGTGAAGGTACTTTGCAGACCCATTTACAATATTTAAGGTTGAATGCCACTAGTTACTTTACTAATTTCGTATTTTAACATTTAGATTTATGGAAAATTTACAAACAGAGATTCAAGAAATGGAATTCCTTCAGTTTTCTAAAGGTTTGAGTTTCATGAGAAAAGAAGACTTTGCAGAGTGGCTACTTTTTTTCACTAACACTGAAAATAAAGATATTTATTGGAAAAATGTGAGAGAGAAGTTGTCAGCAGGAGAGGTTGGTATACCCTTTTATTATTGCATGTGATAAAGATGAAATAATAAGTTAGACGTGTTTACATAAATAAACTTCTGAATTAACCAAGACTGTGCTACTCTCGATGGTATATAAAATCAACTTGAGGAATGTTCTCTATTTGCTCTTTTCCTGTGAAGGAAAACTACTGCCTAAGACAGAATCCGTCTAGTAATTACAAGTTTTCTATTTCCAGTAAAGTCAAGAATAAGACAAGTATCACCACTATTATTTAATATCATTCTGGAAATCTTAACCAGTCCAAATTAACAAGATTAATTAAAAGAGTATAAAAATGTGAAAGGGGGTAGTAGTTGTCTTTGTTTTTATATGATGCAATTATATGCCTAGAGAACCCAAGAGAATCCAGTAGAAAAATTGGAAACAATAAGAATTCAATAAAGTACCTGTTATGGTGCTAATATATAAGCAGCAGCAGCTCTCCTATATACAGATTACAAGTAGGAAATGGAATGCCATGCGTGTGTGTGTGTATAAATATGAGATGTATGAAATGATGATTGCCAAGCTATTAATAATTATTCATTTACAGTAAGGTTTCAAGTGATTTTTACTTTCTTTCTTTATACCTTTATGTATTGTTCCAAAAAAATGTTTGCAGTGAACATGTATTTTATATAACTTTTTAAAAAGTTACTTCTATTGTAAGAAAAAAGAAAATGCAATAGGAGAACCCAGTTATAATTGCAAGATAAATATATAACAATTAGAAATAAATGTAACAAAAAAAAACTTAATAGCCTTGATAGATATAAAAAGAAAACTTATCTAATTATAAAACATCCCCTATTATTGAATAGAAAGTCTTAGAATTATAAATACAACAATTCTGTCTTCAGTTAGTCTATAAGTGTAATGGTTATATTAGAACAGCCCAAGTTTACTGCAGTTAGAAATTAACCCTGAAATCTCCCTGGCTGACACTGAGTTTCTTAGTCATGCCACATTTCCATTGTGGGCTGATAGGAGTCCCTGTCTGCATAGAGGTCTAGTCCCATTCAGGGTCTGGAGGCTGTGCCATCTTGGAGTTTCATCATCTGGAAGAAGTACCACACTCAGAGGCTGTGGCAGGAAAAGAAGGAGGGAGTCACAATCGAGCAACTAAATGTTTTGGCCTGAAAACATCACCTGACACTTGGCAGTTGACCAGACTAATCGCATAACCCCACCTGAATGCAGGGAGGCAAGGAACTCCAGTCTTTCATATCTGCAGGCATCAGAAAAGAGCCAGATACTGGTGAACACTCTTGGGTTTCAATAAAAATACCATTGAATTCTTGGGAAGAAACTAGACAAGCTATAAAACTTTATATGATCACACCTGTAATACCAGCACTTTGGGAGGCCAAGGCGGGCAGATCATGAGGTAAGGAGATCGAGACCATCCTGCTTAACATGGTGAAACCACATCTCTACTAAAAATACAAAAAATTAGCCAGGCGTGGTGGCAGGCGCCTGTAGTCCCATCTATTCCAGAGGCTGAGGCAGGAGAATGGCATGAACCCGAGATTGGGCCACTGCACTCCAGCCCGGGTGACAGTGCGAGACTCCATGTCAAAAAACAAAACAAAACAAAACAAAAAAACTTTATATGAAAAGAATGTCAACATATTAAAATATATTATCAAACCTTGGTAACTAAAACAGTTTGTTACTGACAATGAATTTGACAGACTCCAGGAATAGACTTAAGCATATGGGAAATTTAGTATTTATGAAATAGTATTTTAAATTAGTTGAGTAAAAGAATTATTAATAAATGGCATTAGGATAATTCACTGACCATCTGAGGGAGAAAATGAACATAAATCTCTATACCGTTCATTACTCTAAAATAAATTTTGGATGAATCAAAAAATTAAATGTTGAAGAAAAAAAATCAGACTGAATAAGTGTAGAATAAAACATGGAAACAGTGTTTCATCTTACGTTATATATCTTTCTAAGCAAAACCCAAAACCTTTCAAAGAAGACTTGAGGAAATACCTAAAAATTAAAATTCTGTTGCCTCACCTCATCCCCTGCAAAAATTATAATCAGAGTCAAAAGAAAAAGTTATCAACATGAGGAAGGGGGAGATATTGATACGTAAAGACCAGTTTTCTTAATTTATAATGGGATCTTTAAAATCAGTAGGGATTGGCTGGGCATGGTGGCTCGTTCCTGTAATCCCAGCACTTTGGGAGGCCAAGGAGGTGGCCCTCTCGAGGTCAGGAGTTCGAGACTAGCCAGGCCAACATGGTGAAACCCCATCTCTACCAAAAAATACAAAAAAAAAGTAGCCGGCCATGGTGCCACACACCTGTAGTCCCAGCCACTCAGGAGGCTGAGGCGGGAGAATTGGATGAACCTGGGAGACAAAGGTTGCGGTGAGCCAAGATGACGCCTGGGCAACAGAGTAAGAATGTCTCAAAAAAAAAAAAAAAAAAAAACAGGTATCAAGAACTACTCCTCCTGAGTATCAAGAACTGTTCCTCCTGAGGAACAGTGCTGTCCACATTTAAAAATGGTCTGAGATTTTTTTCCCTATTTAATATATCACAAGAACCTGAAAAGCAACATGTGAATAACTATAAAGTGTCTGAAATTTTACCACTTTGCAAGTTAGCCTACACAGTTTTATGGATGCTTGCAGAAGATACAAGACTGTTGAGTCAGACACAAAGAATGTTATCATAATGTAGCAACAACAGGAGCAACGTATTTGTGTCAGTTCCCCCTCGCCTCCCAAGCCCCATGGACATGAAGCTGAGAGGCCCAGGTAGATGCTGCCCACACAGCAGATTCACATCAGGCTGAGGATTCTCATCTTAGTGATCTCAGTGTTTTGTTAGGGGCAGTAAACAAGCCTTCCTGAGCTTTGCTGCAGTGGGCGGCATTGTGTATTCATGACACTGGACAGTCAGCAAAGCTGTCCTGTGCTCCTGAGGAACAGTGCTGTCCACTGTACAAACAGTTCTCCTGCCTCAGCCTCCTGAGTAGCTGGGATTACAGGAACACGCCACCACGCCTCGCTAATTTTGTATGTTTAGTAGAGATGGGTTTCACCGTGTTGGCCAGGCTGGTCTCGAACTCCCAGCCTCAGGTGATCTGCCTCGGCCTCCCAAAGTGCTGGGATTACAGGCATGAAATCCTTGAAGATATAATCTGGAACAAAAATGCAGTTGGTGCCTCTGATACATGTACAGAAACGTGAGACCCAGCTGGGCGCGGTGACTCACGCCTGTAATCCCAGCACTTTGGAAGGCCGAGGTGGGCAAATCATGAGGTCAGGAGATTGAGACCATCCTGGCTAACACGGTGAAACCCCGTCTCTACCAAAAATACAAAAAATTAGCCGGACGTCGTGGCGGGCGCCTGTAGTCCCAGCTACTCGGGAGGCAGAGGTAGGAGAATGGCGGGAACCCGGGAGGTGAAGCTTGCAGTGAGCCGAGATCGCACCACTGCACTCCAGCCTAGGCGACAGAATAAGACTCTGTCTCAAAAAAAGGAAAAAAAAAAGAAATGTGAGACTCATGGAGAATGGTCTCCCACAATAAGAAGTTACCTAACAACCCATTAGAAATCTGGGCAAAGGACATAAGCAGGAAACAATAAGAGAAATCCTCAAATGATTAATAAGCATGTGAAAAATGTTTTACTTCATTCACAAAGACATACAAATTCAGGCCAGGCCTATGGCTCCCACCTGTAATTCCAGCAGTTTGGAAGGCCGAGGCACGTGGATCACCTGAGGCCAGGAGTTTGAGACCAGCCTGGCCAACATGGTGAAACCCCATCTCTTCTAAAAATACAAAAATTAGCAGGGCGTGGTGGCACATGCCTGTAATCGCAGCTGCTTGGGAGGCTGAGGCAGAAGAATCCGTTGAATCAGGGAGGCAGAGGTTCTGGTGAGCCAAGATCACGCCACTGCCTCCAGGCTGGGCGACAGAGCAAGACTCCGTAAGACATACAAATTCAAATATTAATAAAATACCATTTTTCATCTATCAGAAAAGCAGACATCAGAAAAGTTACACCCCCCAGTGCCTACTTTGAGGTCATGATAGAAGCAACCACTCTTTTATTTGTACTGATAAATACACTGGTTTTTTTCTTTTTCTTTTTTTCCTCTCTGCCTATCATCTTGTAATATACTGTTAAGAAAGTAAAGCAAGGTACAGAAATACGTGAAGAGATTGTTTCCATTGTGTAAAACGAGATGTGTATGTACATGTATGCACTTTAATAAGAATAGAATATTAGCCAGGCGTGGTGGCTCACACCTATAATCCCAGCACTTTGGGAGGCTGAGGCAAGTGAATCACTTGAGGTCAGGAGTTTGAGACCAACCTGACCAATACGGTGAAACCCCGTCTCTACTAAAAATACAAAAATTAGCCAGACGTGGTGGCATGCACCTGTAGTCCCAGCTACTCGCGACGCTGAGACAAGAGAATTGCTTGAACCTGGGAGGCGAAGGTTGCAGTGAGCCGAGATCGCGCCACTGCACTCCAGCCTGGGTGACAGAGCGAGACTCCGTCTCAAAAAAAAAAAGAAATTTCTGGATGGAGACACAAGAAATTGTTAACTCATTTCTGGGGAATGGAACTGGGAATCAGAGTGGAAGAACTTTTCATCATTTATCCTTCATGTTGTTTCAATTTTTAACCATGTGCACATACTACTTTTTCAAAAACTTTATTGAAATGTTTAAAAATAAAAATATCATGAAGTCACAAAAGCTCTAAACCAGTGAAGACTACACATTACAGAGGGCGTGATCCTGAACATCCCTACAAAGAGAAACTTTTTTTTTTCAGGTAGGGAAGAATTTACTTTCTTTTTTTTTTTTTTTTTTT
>NC_045455.1:93472681-93483860 GCF_002776525.5 Piliocolobus tephrosceles
TTTTTTTTTTTTTTTTTTGAGACGGAGTCTGGCTCTGTCTCCCGGGCTGGAGTGCAGTGGCCGGATCTCAGCTCACTGCAAGCTCCGCCTCCCGGGTTCACGCCATTCTCCTGCCTCAGCCTCCGGAGTAGCTGGGACTACAGGCGCCCGCCACCTCGCCCGGCTAGTTTTTTGTATTTTTTAGTAGAGACGGGGTTTCACCGGGTTAGCCAGGATGGTCTCGATCTCCTGACCTCGTGATCCGCCCGTCTCGGCCTCCCAAAGTGCTGGGATTACAGGCTTGAGCCACCGCGCCCGGCCCCGAATTTACTTTCAAATTAAGAATTTTGGGCTGGACACAATGCCTCACACTTGTAATCCCTGCACTTTCTGAGGCTAAGGTGGGAGGATCACTTGAACCCAGGAGTTTGAAACCAGCCTGAGAAACATAGAGAAATCTCATCTCTAATAAAAATAAAAATAAAAATAAAAATATGTGTTGTGTGTGGTGCTGTGTGCCTGTAGTCCCAGCTACTTGGGAGGCTGAGACAGAAGGATAGCTTGAACCCAGAATTTCAAGGTTGCAGTGAGCTGTGATCTGACTCCAGCCTGCGGGGGCAGAGTGAAACACTATCTCAAAAACAAAAACTTTAGAGAATTTTCATACTTTGTTTACTTTTGTGTTGTTTTTCGGGTTTTTTGTTTGTTTGTTTCTTTTCTTGGTTTTTTGAGACAGGGTCTTGCTCTGTTGCCCAAGCTGAAGTGCAGTGGTATGATTAGCTCACTATAACCTCAAACTCCTGTGCTCAGGGGATCCTTCTGCCTAAGCCTCCTCAGTAGCTGGCACATGCCACCATGCCTGGATAGTTTTTGTATTTTTTATAGAGACGGGAGTTTCACCATGTTGCCCAGTCTGGTCTCCAACTCCTGAGCTCAAGCAGTCCAGCCACCTCAGCCTTCCAAAGTGCTGTGATTACAGTCAGGAGCCACCGTACCTGGCTTTTATTTTTTAATGGAAGAAACTGAGTTTTCTTTTAACTTTTTTATTTGTTTGTTTTTAGACGGAGTTTCACTCTGTCACCCAGGCTGGAGTGCAGTGGTGCAATCTTGGCTCACTGTAGCCTCCGCCTCATGGGTTTAAGTGATTCTCCTGCCTCACGCTCCCAAGTAGCTGGGACTAACAGGCGTTCACCACCACACTCAGCTAATTTTTTTTTTTTTTTTTTTCGTATTTTTAGCAGAGGACAGGGTTTCACCATGTTGGCCAGACTGGTCTCGAACTGCTGACCTCAGGTGATCCTCCTGTCTTGGCCTCCCAAAGTGCTGGGATTACAGGCATGAGCCACCGCACCCAGCCCATTTGTTTTATTTATATTTATTTATTTATTTATTTATTTATTTATTTATTTATTTACTTACTTACTTATTTATTTTTTGAGACGGAGTCTTGCTCTGCCACCCAGGCTGGAGTGCTGTGGCATGATCTCAGCTCACTGCAAGCTCTGCCTCCCGAGTTCATGCCATTCTCCCACCTTAGCCTCCCAAGTAGCTGGAACTACAGGCGCCCACCACCACACCCTGCTAATTTTTTTGTTTTTGTATTTTTAGTAGAGAAGGGGTTTCACCGTGTTAGCTAGGATGGTCTCCATCTCCTGACCTCGTGATCCGCCTGCCTCAGCCTCCCACAGTGCTGGGATTACAGGCTTGAGCCACCGTGCATGCCCTGTTTGTTTTATTTGTAAGTGTGCTGATTTTGAAGTCAGATGGACCAAGGTTGAGATTCTGATGGTTCCAGTTAGTAGACCTTGGGCAAACTGCATAACCCCTGAAGTGTTACTTACCTAAGACTTAGAGAGGCTAAGGTCATACATGTTATAAAGGGCAGAACCAGAATTTCAGCCTAAGTCCATTTAACTCCAAAACCCAGTGCTCTTAGTGCTGTGTCCACTAATAAAACTTAGCAGAAGTGGACCACTTAACAGAGTATGGTAGTCTCTTCAAGCTGCCACCTGAAAACACCACAGGCTAGGCAACTTACACAATAAATTTATTTCTCACAGTTCTGGAGGCCAGGAGTCCAAGATCAAGACACCAGCAGGGCCAGTTTCTGGTGAGGCCTCTTGCCCAGCCTGCACACATCGCCTTCTCACTGTGCCCTTTGTGTGGCCATTTCTTCGTGCACACAGAGAGAAAGGGTTGTCTCTTCCTCTTAGAACGACACTAGTCTTTACGGTGGAAAAGAAGGTTCACAGTTAACATTTATAATATTATTTAATGTATTTACAAAATTGTAATAAAAACTCTTACTTTATTAGAGCATTAGTTTGGATGAATTCAAGTCATTTTGCCATTTTACAACCCAGTTGGAAGACTTTGCTATTGCCATGCAAATGTTCAGTTTAGCTCATCGTCCTGTCAGACTAGGTAAGTTATATGAAAAGCTATTTGATTTTTATCATCTATAAAGTTTTAGTATATTCTCCAACTAAATACTACCAATCAAGGAACAAATTATAAGTAAAAATAATTGACCTTTTAATTCAGTTTGGTTATTCTAGATTTAGAATACCAGTACTCCAATTTAATGGTTACTTTCTATACTTTTATTTTCTCATTCTCCTAAAAAGAAGAAGGCCGGGCGTGGCGGCTCATGCCTGTAATCCCAGCAGTTTGGGAGGCCAAGGTGGGCGGATCACAAGGTCAGGAGTTCAAGATCAGCCTGGCCAACATGGTGAAACCCCGTCTCTACTAAAAATACAAAAATTAGCCAGGCGTGGTGGTGGACGCCTGTAATCCCAGCTACTTGGGAGGCTGAGGCATGAGAATCGCTTGAACCTGCAAGACGGAGGTTGCAGTGAACCGAGATCATACCATTGCACTCCAACCTGGGCAATGAGCAAGACTTCGTCTCAAAAAAAAAGAAAAAAAAAGAAGGAAGAAATATTTAAATATATGTCTAGAGCACTGATTAAATTAAAATAGCTGACTTATGATGCAGTGATTCTCATGACATTCCTCAACTTATGATTTGAATATTTTCTTCATGGGTATTTTTGTTTTTGTTTTACTTCCCAAATAATAAAAATTTGGATTTGCTTTTACTTCTTAAATAATGAAAATTTAGATTAATTTCACTTAGACTATTTCACATAGTTGATAAGTTGTTTTATATGTGTGTGTTTTTTAGCCGAGTTTAAGAGAGCTGTGAAAGTAGCAACAGGACAAGAACTCTCAAACAATATTTTGGACACTGTCTTCAAGATCTTTGATTTGGACGGTGATGAATGTCTTAGTCATGAAGAGTTTCTTGGGGTGTTAAAAAACAGAATGCATCGAGGTTTATGGGTAACAGATTTTTTTACATGATGTTTACATTATATATCATTAACTGAATGATATTAAACCTAGAATTTTGGCACTTGTACAGTCTTTAAATGGAGTTTTCATCACTTACAAAAAGATTATAAGCTGTAACTGAAATACAGAAATATATTTTATGTATGAGATTAAACATCTTTGCTTTTTAAAAAATAATCTGAATCTAATAAGAAATCACCATTTAAAGTTACCATGAGCTAACATTGCACCACTGCACTCTAGCCTGTGCAACAGAGCAAGCCCTTGTCTCTAAAAAAAAAAAAAAAAAAAATTTTAAAAAAGGAAATTACTATTCAGAAATGTAGCCTAGCTGGACATGGTGGCGGACATCTGTAATCCCAGCACATTGTGGGAGGCTGAGCCAGGTGGATCACTTGAGGCCAAGAGTTCGAGACCAGCTTGGGTTGCATCACGAGACTCTGTTTCTACAAAAAAAAGGGGGAAAAATAATCATAGCCTAGGGTTTGACTAACTACATATAATTTGTAATTAGATATATGTAAATTCAAATCCCAGCTCTACTGTTTATTAACTGCCTAATCTTGCAAAGCCACTTAATTTTTTTTAGTCTTAGATTCTTTATCCGTACCATGAGGAAACTAATGTACCAGAAAGCATTATTGTGAGAATTTAATGTAAAATACTTAGTATAGTGGCTGAGATTATGAAGTAAATTTCACTATTAGCATTATTCACTCAAAGTCACATGTGAGTCTGTACTTGTGGGACAAAACAAATTCAGATTTTTGTTCAGATTAGAATGTGCTAGAAGCACTCTCAGAAAAGAAGTCGGCCAGGGGAAGACTAGGGTCCTAAGAGAATCTACATGGTTGGTAGGTAGGCAAGAAGAATGGAAGGGGAGAGAGAGAGAGAGAATGGTACTATTCATGAAAATAAAGCTATTTACGGCCGGGCACGGTGGCTCAAGCCTGTAATCCCAGCACTTTGGGAGGCCGAGACGGGTGGATCACGAGGTCAGGAGATCGAGACCATCCTGGCAAACACCATGAAACCCCGTCTCTACTAAAAAATACAAAAAACTAGCCGGGCGAGGTGGCGGGCGTCTGTAATCCCAGCTACTCGGGAGGCTGAGGCAGGAGAATGGTGTAAACCCGGGAGGTGGAGCTTGCAGTGAGCTGAGATCCAGCCACTGCACTCCAGCCTGGGCGATAGAGCGAGACTCCGTCTCAAAAAAAAAGAAAATAAAGCTATTTACAACTTAGAAAAGCAATTCCATTTCCTGCAACAAACATAACAGGGAAAAATAATAAATATGATTTTCATTAGCAAACGTATTAATATTTTATAAGCTTATCAGTTATCCAACACCCCATAAATGTATTCCTGGAAAGTAAGCCAGTCTTTACAGTTCACAATTGAGTGTACCTAGGAGTCTCTTTGCCCTTTCTCAGAAGACATTAAAAAGAAAAGCTGTGAATCAGTCATAAGAAAAAGAACATATATAATCTGGAGTAGAATTTTGCTTCCACTTGGCTAATTTTCATCAATGCTGTGCTCCTGTGGTCACCCGGATCCAAGTATTTCCAAACCTTGACCTTTTCATTTTGTTGAGAGAAGTAGTAATCCACATGTATTTTTAGCTAACAAAACAGTTACATGAATTAATTATTTCTTGAAGCTTTTCATCAAATATTTTGTGACCTATATTTTTTTTAATTTTAGCCAATGTTAAAGCTTTAGGCTTATAATTGTATTCCATATAGCTAAATAAAGTTCACCAGAAAAAAAGGGAAAGATTATAAAGCATTATAAAAGGAAAAAATTAAATTTTAAAGCCAGTATGTGAGAGAAGATGGCCCAAAGTCTTCATTACCCTCTTAGAGAAGAAACTCCATTAATGTGTGCTGAGTCTGGTTCCACTCCCTAGTTACCTTAAGCGTAGTCACATTCACTTTTTGTCTTTCACCCTCATTTTACAATTCTATTGTGATCATCTTTTACAACATAATTCATCCTCAACTACTTTTGGAGGAATGTGCAAAGGAAATAAACAGTAATGTAAAGTACACATGAAATCATGTTTAACCTTGAAGACAGTGATTCTTGATTTTTACTTTTGGTTAACAGGTACCACAACATCAGAGTATACAAGAATACTGGAAGTGTGTGAAGAAAGAAAGCATTAAAGGAGTAAAAGAAGTCTGGAAACAAGCCGGAAAAGGTCTTTTTTAATAAAAGATATAATAGTATGGCAATTATATTGTTCCAAATGTCAAAATTTGTGGTATTTTAGAAGTACTAGCTGTTTATCTTCCTAAGTCTTCATTGATATTCTTTGTGATATAAGCATGTCTTGTACTTGCTTTCTGATTCATAATTTTATTAAAGAACTTAGTAGAAAGAAAAGTAAGTATAAAAATAGATACTGGATTCTGTCAGAAGGCCTAGATTTGAAATAGTGTTTTGTACTTCGGTAAGATGGAAAGCTTAGTGATTCACTGATTTCTTGGACACTAATAATGATACGCTTTCTGGAAGGATAAAACAAATACATACGGGAAAAAGTACTTGAGACCAAGGCCAGCATCAATTCCAGACATCCTCATGTTCCTAATAGGCTAAATGAAGTTAAAAACTTACTTGAGATTTTTCTCATCTGTACCTTATATATCTCATAAATTTATTGTGTATTTTATGTCAGTAGCTTAGCTGTTTATTGTCTTTAAAATAACATGTAAATTTCAATGTTCTATCTAGAAGCAGAATAAAATATTTACATAGATACAAAAAATACTGACGTGCTTTTTATTTTACATGTGTTTTTAAAACTACTTTAAAAAATTGTAAATACTCTCATCCCTTGCCAACTGTAGAGACAATGGAAAAGAAACCTCAGTGGCCACACACAACAAGGAAGATACACTTTGCAAAAATTGTTTGGAAAAGGCACAAATAGGAGTGGGTCCAGCCCACAACAAGCAAAAACAAGCAATCCCTGAGGAGTAGAATTAGATTCCAGAGTTACTACAATATAATGCTCAGAATAACAAGTTCTCAACAAAAAAAATTATAAAACATGTAAAGCAACAGGAAAATACGATCCATTCACAGGATATGAAGAATTTCACAGAAACCATACCTAAAGAAGACCAGACTTTGGAATTATTAGCCAAAGATGTTAAATCAATTGTTGTAACTATGTTCAATATGTTTTCTAAAGGAAACCATGAATAAACACTAATAGAAATCAGAAAAACAATGAACAAAATGAAAATATAAATAAAGAGACATTATAAAAAGGAGCCAAACAAATTCTGGAGCTGAAATCTGCAATAACTGAAATGAAAAATTCAATAAAGGGATTCAGCAGCAAGTTTGAACAAGGAAAAGAGAGGACTGGCAAAACTGAAGATAAGACATTGAAAATTACCCAGTCTAAGGAAAAGAAAGAAAGTGAAGAAAAATGAAGAGAGCCTGAGGAACCTATGGGACCTCATCAAGCATACCAAATACACCTTATAGGAATCCCAGAAGGCGAAGACAGAGAGAAAGGAGCAGCAAAAAATTTGAAGAAATAATAGCTGTCAAATTCCCAAATCTGATTAAAAATATGAATGTATACATCTAAGAAGCTCAATGAACTCCAAGCAGGAAAACTTTGAAGAGATGCACACTGAGACATATAGTCAAATTATCAACTCCCATAGACAAAAAGATAATTTTGAAAGCATCAAATAGAAGTGACTCATGTGGCCGGGTGCAATGGCTTACGCCTGTAATCCCAGCACTTTAGGAGGCCAAGGCAGGTGGATCATGAGGTCAGGAGATTGAGACCATCCTGGCTAACACAGTGAAACCCCGTCTCTACTGACAAAAAATTAGCCAGGCGTGGTGGCAGGCGCCTGTAGTCCCAGCTTCTTGGGAGGCTGAGGCAGGAGAATGGCCAGAACCTGGGAGGCAGAACTTGCAGTGAGCCAAGATCGCACCATTGCACTCCAGCCTGGGCGACAGAGTGAGACTCCGTGTCAAAAAAAAAAAAAAAAAATGGCTCATGCATGTATAAGAGACCTTCAATAAGAATGACAGTTTCTCTCCCACCAGAAACCATGGAGGCCAAAAGGCACTGGATGACATATTTAAAGTCTTGAAAGAAAAAGACTGTCAACCAAGAACTCTATATACACAGCAAAACTATCCTTCAAGAATGAAGGAGAAATTAAGATATATCCAGATTTAAAAGACTGAGTCTTATTACCAGTATCTGCCCTACAAGAAATGCTAAAGGGAGTGCTTCAGGCTGAAATGAAAGGACAATAGACAGTAATTCAAAGACAGAAGAAAAAAAATATTACTAAAGGTAACTTCATAAGTATACATAAAAACCACTGGGCCACAAATATATGGAAATTAACAACACAACCAATGCCTCAAAGAAAAGGGAAATGAGAACATATTTATTGAGACAAATAAAAATGAAAACACAACAGCAAAACTATGAGATGCAGTGAAAGCAGTGCTAAGAGGGAAATTTTTTCCTTTTTCTATTTTTGAGACAAAGTCTCGCTCTTGTCCCCCAGGCTGGAGTGCAATGGCGTGATCTTGGCTCACTGCAACCTCCGCCTCCCAGGTTCAAGCAATTCTCCTGCCTCAGCCTCCCGAGTAGCTGGGATTACAGTCACATGCCACCACGCCTGGCTAGTTTTTGTATTTTTAGTAGAGACGGAGTTTCACCATGTCTCTAATCGCACCATTGCACTCCAGCCTGGGCGACAGAGTGAGACTCCGTGTCAAAAAAAAAAAAAAAAAATGGCTCATGCTGGTTGGCCAGGCTGGTCTCGAACACCTGACCTCAGGTGATCCGCCCGCCTTGGCCTCCCAAAGTGCTGGGATTACAGGCCTGAGCCATCACACCCAGCCTTAAGAGAGAAATTAATAGCTGTAAATGTTTACATTTAAAAAGAACAATACTCTCAAATTAACAACTTAACTTTACACCTTAAGGAACCAAAAAAAGAGAAAATGAAATCCAAAGATAGAAGGAAAGAAACAAAGAAAACCTAAACTGTGGTTTCATGTATTGACAAAGGCTCCTTATGGACAAGTTTGAGAGTTAAAAACTCCAGGCTGGGTGCGGTGGCTCACGCTTGTAATCCCAGAACTTTGGGAGGCCAAGGTGGGTGGATCACCTGAGGTGGGGAGTTCAAGACCAGCCTGACCAACATGGAGAAACCTCGTCTCTACTAAAAGTACAAAATTAGCCAGGCGTGGTGGCACATGCCTGTAATCCCAGCTATTTGGGAGGCTGAGACAGAAGAATCTCTTGAACCTGGGAGGCGGAGGTTGCGGTTAGCAGAGATTGTGCCATTGCACGCCAGCCTGGGCAACAAGAGTGACACTCTGTCTCAAAAAAAAAAAAAAAAAAAAAAATCCAGAAGGCCCCAACATGGTAGCTTACTCCTGTAATTCCAGCACTTTGGGCAGCTGAGGCGGGAGTATCACTTGAGGTCAGGAGTTCAAGACCAGCCTGGCCAACATGGGGAAACACCCCGTCTCTACTAAAAATACAGAAATTAGCTGGGTGTGATAGTTTATGCCTGTAATCCCAGCTACTCAGGAGGCCGACGCAGGAAAATCTCTTGAACCTATGAGATAGAGGTTGCAGTGAGCCGAGATCACACCACTGCACTCCAGCCTGGGTGCCAGAGTGAAATTCCGTCTCAGAAAAAAACAAAGTGAACAACAACAACAAAACTCTACAGGAAGCCATGCTTGGTGTATGAACCTATAGTCCCAGCTACTCAGGAGGCTGATGTGGGACTGTCCCTTGAGCCTTGGCATTCAAGGCTGCAGTGTGCTTTGATAGTACCTGTGATAGCCACTGCACCCTAGCCAGGGCAATATAGCAAGAGCCAATCTCTAAAAAAATAATAATAAATAAAAGACCAGGCGTGATGGTTCATGCCTCTAATCCCAGCACTTGGGAGGCCGAGGTGGACAGATCAGTTGAGGCTGGGAGTTCGAGACCAGCCTATTAAATTAATGGTAAACACCAAACCACAGATCCAGGAAGCTAAGAGAACACCAAACAGAATAAATACCATAAAACCTATGCTCAGGCATATTATATTCAAGCTTCAGAAAATCCAAGACAATGGGGAACTCTTGAAAAAAGCCAGAGGGGAGAGAAATAACCTCTAGGGGAACAAGCTTAAGAATAAAGTACATTGAATAGTTGCAGTGAGCTGAGATCAAACCACTGGTCTCCAGCCTGGGTGACAGAGCCAGAGTCTGTCAAAAAAAAAAAAAAAAAAGGAAAGAGAAAAAAAAGAGAAAGAGAAGGAAAAGAAAAGAGAGAATTATAAAGTACCTGTATACCCTTGAAGTGGTATAGTGTTATTTGAAGGAGGACATGAACCCCCGTCTCTACGAAAAATTAAAGTAGCCAGGCATAGTGATGCATACCTACAGCCCTCGTCACCCAAGAGGCTGAGGCCGGAGGAAGACATGGGTTAGTTTTAAATTTATATTGCAAACTCGAGGGCAACCACCAAAACAGTAAATAACTTATTTATTTTCAAAGGTTCCCATAAAAATAAAATACAAACCATCACCAAGGTCTCAAGGTTCTTCCTCCCCCTGCCCGTGACTCTCCCAACCTCACCTTCTGCCCTTCCCCTTCTTGCTCAACCACTATGGCCATCTTGTTACCCCTGGAACCCCTCAAGCTCTCTCCTGCCTCAAAGTCTTTGCCTTGCTATTCACCTGGCCTATAATCTTCCACCTCTGGGTGTTTCACAGGACTCACCCCTCTGCATCATTCAGGTCTTTACTCAGTTATCCTTAATGAAAAAGACCATCACGGACACACTTCTGGTGTTTCAAGAGGCCTGAGCCAGCCAAGTCCGCTCCCTCCCTGAAGAAGGGGTCCAAGAAGGCGGTAACCAAGGCCCAGAAGGATGGCAAAAAGCGCAAGTGCAGCCGCAAGGAGAGCTACTCTGTGTATGTGTACAAGGTGTTGAAGCAGGTTCACCCCGACACCCACATCTCTTCCAAGGCCATTCGTTAGTGACATCGTTGAGCGTATCACGGGCGAGGCTTCCCGCCTGTCGCATTACAACAAGCGCTCCATCATCACCTCCGGGGCGATCCAGTCGGCTGTGTGCCTGCTGCTGCCCCGCGAGCTGGCCAAGCACGCCGTGTCCGAGAGCACCAAGGCCGTCACCAACTACACCAGCTCCAAGTAAACTTGCCAAGAGGAGACGACAGCCTTTAGACATTCTTTTCCAACAGTCGTCACTGCTGGACAGTGCTTCATCTTACAAATAAACCAAAGAAAATGAGTGATCCTAGAAGAAGATAAACGGATGTATTTTAAACAATCAAGGAAGGACCAATATACACCTGGCTAAGAAAAATTAGCTCGTTTTTTTCTGGGTATGAAACAAAATGTTCTTCATAGAAATTTATAAAAAGACAAAAAATAACTCCTGGTATCGCCTATTCTTTTTATATGTATATCATGTATATTCATATTCATGTATACATATATCTCATCATGTATCTTACATATGTAAAATAAATTTAGGTGTCATGCTATATATATTTAGATAACAATATGCTTAGAAACAATTTTTAATGGATGCATAATTTATGAATATATTGATATGTAATTACTACTTCATCATTGACTATTTCAATTGATTCCCATTTCTATGCATCATACAGCTCACACATCTTTGTACATAAATCTTTGTTCAAATATTATTTCCTAAATATAGACTACATGAAGTGGAAATACTAAATCAAAAGTGAAAAACATTTTCTTTTTTTTTTTTTTTTTTTTTTTTTTTTTTTTTTTTTT
>NC_045455.1:93483960-93488498 GCF_002776525.5 Piliocolobus tephrosceles
TTTTTTTTTTTTTTTTTTTTTTTTTTTTTTTTTTTGAGACAGAGTCTCGCTGTGTAGCCCAGGCTGGAGTGCTGTGGCCGGATCTCAGCTCACTGCAAGCTCCGCCTCCCGGGTTCACGCCATTCTCCTGCCTCAGCCTCCCGGGTAGCTGGGACTACAGGCGCCGCCACCTCGCCCGGCTAGATTTTTGTAGTTTTTAGTTGAGACAGGGTTTCACCGTGTTAGCCAGGATGGTCTCGATCTCCTGACCTCGTGATCCGCCCGTCTCGGCCTCCCAGAGTGCTGGGATTACAGGCTTGAGCCACCGCGCCCGGCCTGAAAAACATTTTCTAAGGTCCTTAACATACACATTGCCAAATTGCTATTCAGGATCATGCCAATTTATAATCCCAACATAATATGGAAATTCCTGTTTTATAACACTCATATTTACAATAAATTTTTTAAAGCATTGTTAACCTAATAGTCTGCCAAAAAGAAAAAAATTGAAATTACATTTCCTTATTTTAATTAATTAGTGAGGTCATTTTCCCATGTTTTCAGTCATTTCATGGGAAGGCACTATATAAACATGATTTCAGTCATTTCATGGGAAGGCACTATATAAAGAATAATACCTTAGGTTAAGGCCAAATAAATAATATTTATTAGATAACTCTTCTGCAGAGGACTCTGAAGGGTTAATAAACTGCATTTAGCTGCATGTAACTGAAACTACTTTTACCTACATTGTCTCTTCCAAACATTGTAACTACTCTTCGATAAAGTGTTTACTATGGATTGAATTGTCTCCCCATCCCCCCAAATTCATATACTGAAGCCCAAAACCCCAATATGACTATATTCCTAGACAGGACTTGTAAGAGGTAATTAAGGTTAAATGAGGTCATTAGAATGAGTTCCTAATTGGATCGGATCGGTGGCCTTATAAGAAGGGGAAGATTCTGTACTTGGTCCTCCAAATTAAATAATTTATTTTAAAAAAAAAAAGGAAGAGAGCTCTTCACACATACTGAGGAAAGGCTATGTGAGCTCACAGTGAGAAGGTAGCACTTACAGCCAAGAAAACTAACACTAGGAGATATAAAGCTAAACTTGTCCAAGGTCACAAAAACCAGAAACAAGTGAGGTGGGAAGTTGACCTTGTTCTCCTCAATCCAAGGCCAGGCCTGATTCCTCCACTCCACATGTAGATAGCCACCTCTCAGTCAACAGCCAAGTGTCCCCAGAGTCAGCAGTAGACCACGATGTCTCACCAGGAGGCAAATGCCTCATCTTGAATAAATATGTCCTAACATATGTACTGTTTACCCATGGAAAACGTTGAACCTCAGGAGAAACAAAATGCAAATTATGTACAAAACTATGTTTAGTACCTGACAGTGATATACAGCTTAATGATATCCTTACAGTCTCGGAGGGGTTTGTGTATGTGGTGAAACAGGTGCTCACACACTGCTGACAGACTGTAAACTGGTCTTAGAGAGAAAAATAAATAAACTGGAAAGAGAAAAAAAAAAGACCATGACCAACCAATCCCCACTGTGCTCCACCCTCTTTCCCTATGTTGTTTTTCTTACTAGACTTGATCATCAACTTAAAGTGTGTATACACACATATATATGTATATGTTTATATCTGCTTATCCTATTGCAATGTAAGTTCCATAAAAGCAGGATTTTTTTTTTTTTTTTTTTTCCTTTTTAGAAACAGGATCTCGCTATGTTGTCCAGGCTAGTCCAGACCTCCTGGGCTCAAGCAATCCTCCTGGCTTAGCTTCCTGAGTAGCTGGGACTACAGCAGGAATTTTTCTTTATTCACCATTGTGTTCTTGAAACTTGAAACAACACCTGTCATAGAGTAGATGTCCAATAAATATTTTTGAATCCATGAACAAATAAATAAATCACAAAGAGCATTGAGTCAGTCATGCAAGCATAGGAAAGAGGCCACAGAAACAAGCAATGCAGTGGTCATCCAAGAGCTTTCCAAATAAAGGAAGCCCTAGCAACGAAGCATTCTCCTTTCATGACAGATCTATTTCTATTTAAAGATGAGCACATTAGATTAGCAGAGCCTGTTGCTGTTAATCACATTATTATGTTAGTACACTTTGTTCTGATCTTATGGTCTCCAAGCAACCTTCTGATAATCTGGTTTCCGTATCATCTGCTTACAGGGAAGGAATACTCTTTGGTACTCCAGTCTTTCCTGGCCAAGCTGGGACCTTGATACAGGTTTCTCCGTATGTAATCAGTATGACTCTTGGACAGAAACAACAAAAAGCCATCTCGAAATGGGTTAGACAAAAGAGGAGTTGATAGGAAGGGTCTACAGGAGTGTCACAGGGTCAAACCTGGGGAGGTCAGGGGAGCAGCTGGGATGTAGGAAAAACTCCAACTGAGAACCTGAAGCCCTCAGAACTTTCACCAGGCTTTTCTCTACTTCTGTTTGGGTGGCAATTTCATTCTCTTTCACTGCATGTACAGCAGAGAAATTCTAACTCTGCTCTCCCTAGGAGTCAAAAATCCCTGGGAAAGGGGCTGATTGGCTGCCCTGTCTGAATCAGGTTCTATTCCAGACCAATCCACTGCAGCAGGAGGGCAGGGTCTATACCAACATGGCAGCTGCCATGCCCCCGCACTGTTGGAGGGTAGCAGGGAAGGAGCATTTTCTAAAAGATGGGGGTGACTACTACCAGAAGGCAGCAAGGGTGCTGGGCGGACACAGTGGATTGTTCTAAGCTGTGCAATTCTATAGGCTAAGACCAGTTTAGGAGACTCCAGGGGACTGCAGGGCAAATTACACTCAAACACTAGAGGATCAGGGTGAAAGTCACAAATAAGTTTCAGGAGAACCTTTTTTTTTTTTTCTTTAGACTGGCGTGTGCCGTGATGTGATCTCGGCTCACTGCAACCTCTGCCTCCCAGGTTCAAGCGAATCTCCTGCCTCAGCCTCCCAAGTAGCTGGGACTACAGGCACACGCCACCACACCCAGCTACTTTTTGCATTTTTAGAAGAGGCGGGGTTTCACCATGTTGGCCAAGTTGGTCTCAAACTCCTGGCCTCAAGTGACCCACCCACCTCAGCCTCCCAAAGTGCTGGCTGGGATTACAGACATGAGCCACCGTGGCCAACCAGGAGAACTTTCAAATTGGCTGCCTGGCTCCAAGAAATCGACCTACTTATCCCTTTATAGCCAATACATTTGATAGCATGCAATAAATTAAGAGCTATGTACATGGTTTTAATTCAATTCATAATATTTTGCCTTTTCTCTGCCTGGGGCAGGTTTTCCTTTTATTGTGGGCCAAGAGGTAAGACAGTAGGGATTTAAGTAAGCAGAGAGGAATCTTCTAGACTTTCAGCTACCAGCCTTTTGAGTCCTAGGTTTTCATTTCCTGATCCCATAAGTGATATTCCTGCCACCCCTCACCTCTGTCCCAGTGATACATAAGCAAGGAACAAGAAGAAGAAAAAGGCCGGGCGCGGTGGCTCAAGCCTGTAATCCCAGCACTTTGGGAGGCCGAGACGGGCAGATCACGAGGTCAGGAGATCGAGACCATCCTGGCTAACACGGTGAAACCCCGTCTCTACTAAAAATAATACAAAAAAACTAGCCGGGCGAGGTGGCGGCGCCTGTAGTCCCAGCTACTTGGGAGGCTGAGGCAGGAGAATGGCGGGAACCCGGGAGGCGGAGCTTGCAGTGAGCTGAGATCCGGCCACTGCACTCCAGCCTGGGCCACAGAGCGAGACTCTGTCTCAAAAAAAAAAAAAAAGAAGAAGAAAAAGCAGTGCCCACGTTGCCGGGCTTGTGCCTTAAACAGTTCTCTAGATTCCAACGTCTCTGCCAACATCATGCCAAAGAAGATCCAACATCAAGTGTACATGTTGAACAGCTGAACCCAACTCGAGCCAGTCAGGGAGAGAATTTTCCATGCTCAGAAGAGGCACTCCTGACCCCAGTGGGCATCCCCTGTGATCTGTTCAACTTCACATGTTCTCACCTCTGCCTTGGAAGTGACAGGTATTTAATTCTAAATTGTAGCAGTTAATGAACTTTTAAAGACATTTTCCTGGTATTTCTGAGGGAGGACAAGGCAGACTCTTCAAAGTCAGAGTTCGATGCAGATAAGCACACAGATCCGTAGACGGAGGCAGCAGAGGAAAAGTGAGGCTCTAAATTTTCTTTAATGGAAACTGCATATCTTCAAATGCTGGAGTGCAAACTGACACTAATATCACATCGATGCCATAGGATAAAAGACAAAATGATGAAATGCAGGGAGAAAACTCGTATTGAGAAAAATTAAAAGAATTCTCAAATCACTTGTAGCATTAGTTGATTTAAAGCGAAAGTGTTCAATACAAATGTTCCACATGGTGGCAGCCTTGCTCTTCCAAAAATTTTTTGTCTGCCTTGCATATACCAAGCATGACTTTCGCTTTCTTTCCTTCCTTCCTTTTCTTTTTTCTTTTCTTTTCTTTTCTTTTCTTTTCTTTTCTTTTCTTTTCTTTTCTTTTCTTTTCTTTTCTTT